>NW_022060760.1:0-31742 GCF_003285725.1 Scaptodrosophila lebanonensis
GCAAAATGGCTTCTAATGGTGCGCTTCTCAGGTCGGTCGGTGTCAAGCATCGGGAGACCCAACGGGGCATTCTGCATGAGGGTACTTGAGCCAATCAGGGCCATGCCACCCATAAGGTATTTGACCACAAGTCCTGCGGAGACGTACCGCGGCTTGCCAAATCCGCCGGATTGTGCTCGGATCGCACGTGTGACCACTTCTCTGCGGCGGAAGCAATCCTGCAATTCGATTGGCGACGAAGGTCGTCCAAGTGCAAGCTGGCTTGCTGAGCCAGGCCAGCACAATCGTCGAATCCGTCCAAAGAAAGTGTCGTAGCTGCTAAGGGGGAGATTCGGCAGGACGGCAGCAGCCATATCAGCCAAAGGACAGCACCGCACAGTTCCCAGCCGTGGCAAGGACACGGTCTTACCAGGAGCCAACTCTCAGTCTTGGCTGTGAGGAGATGCACTCGCACATCGTTGCCGAATTGAACCCGGACGTAAAGCGCGGCTCCATACGCGCGTTGGGAGGCGTCACAGAAACCATGGAACTGGAAGGATGCTTGGGGTTCATAATTAAAGCCATCTCGGTACGCGGATGTGGTTAATTTGGGGGTACTCCTGCAGGAGCTCGTTCCATTGACGATGCAACTGAGGAGGCAACGGGTCATCCCACCCGCTTCTCGCTCAGCCAAAGCTCTTGCATGAACATCTTCGAGCGCAGGATAAAGGGAGCCAGCCAGCCCGCTGGATCGAATAGCTTAGCGACATGAGAAAGGACCCTCGCGCTTTGTATAGGAGGATTGTAGTTAAACCTTGGGAACTACAAGAAGAATTCATCTGTTGTGGCTTTCCAACGGACTCCTAAGGTTTTTGCTGTGCTGTCATCTTCGAGATCCAGAAAATCACGCACAGCATGTGCTCACGAGGCACATCTCGTGCAACTCCCGATTGTTAGACGTCCACTTTCTTAAAGGAAAGCCAGCGGTGCCCAGAGCTTCCCGCAGCTCATTAATGGTCGCCACCGCGCTGCGGATTGTATGTGCCCCCCGCTAGTACGTCATCCACGTACATAAAGTTGGAGATCACTTGGCATCGCTAGCGGATCTTGTGTGTGGATGTCTTTGGCAGTTGCTGTAAGACTCGAATGGCCAAAAAAGGGGCGCAATTTATACCAAAGGTGACTGTGCTCATTCGTAGTCACAAAGATCACCATCTTGGGTTGCGGAAAAGAATTCTTTGAAACGCGTGTGTTGGGATCTACAAGAATCTGGCGATACATCTTCGTGATGTCGGAGCTAAACACATACTTGAAAAAAACGCCATTTCAAAATTTGCATGGTGAGATCGGATTGTAAAACCGGACCTGAATGGAGGACATCATTTAGGCTCTTTGCCGTTAGAAGAAGGGTTTGAGCCGTTGAAAACTACCCGAACCTTGGTAGGTAGTACTGTCAGGCTTGAGCACGGCCATGGTGAGGCAGATAGAAATTGGCGGATGCGGTTCGGAGCGACTTGTCGCATATGACCCAGATCAAGGTATTCTTGTACCACTGAGTCATACTGCTCTTTCTGAGAGACGTTCTTCTTCAACCGAAACTCGTTTTCAGGAATTGAGCCAGAGCAATGGATCGGGAGTGCCCCAGATCAATGTGATCAGGATCCTTTGATGGTATAAGGTGACCACATACCTGCCGCTCTCTTCTCTTCGTGTAGTACGGACAAAATTTTGTTCGCATACGGCATCAGATTTCCTTCATCACTCTGCCTGGAAGATCCTCCACCTCCCAAAATTTGGTGAGAAGATTTTCTAACGTGCCGTCATGGCTCACCGCCACGCGAGTGGAAACGAAGCGAGAGACTGCACGGGGCTCTGGGTCCACTGGCCACTTAGGATCCAGCCGAAAATCGATTCTTGCCCAAGGAGAGTGCCACAAATATTCTTCTGGAAGCCGCCTAAAAGAATCGATGGGAGGATATCCGCGCCAATCAGCACGTCAATCTGCGAGCTTCTGTGGAACATGGGTCAGCCAGCTGAACATTTGGCAGGTCCCCTCAAGCGATCTGTGAGGAATGGTGTATATGGAAGATTTCCTGCCAATTGCGGAATACGAAGGCTGAGGTCTCGACGTGCAACCGTTGGTTGAGTTGGCGATGCGAGCGTAAAATGGCAGAGCTTGTGCGCTTGGGCGGATACAGCTTGGTTAAGGCCCGAAACTTGGCGTGCACCGATTTGGAATGGAAGCTGTAGACGATTAAAAAGTCGCTCGGAAATAAATGTGGCCTCTGATCCGGAATCGATCAGGGCTCGCGCTGTATAATTTTACCCAAATGACCAATGTCAACTAAGGCGGTGCCCAGCAGGACATTTTGGGAACTGGCAACAAAATAGTATGAACCCTTGCTTCGACTATCGGGATGTGGACTGGTATTTGTGGCGTGGAGGACTGGAGCAGCCGGAGGAACACTGGATGCCACAACAGACGAAGGGGAGGCACGATGAAGTAGAGTGTTGATGCCGTCCCTTACACGTAAAACAGGTGTGCGCACTACTACACTCTCGTAGTTGATGTCCTCTCGCAAAACAATTTAGACACAGTTTGTTCTGCTTGATGCAGGCAATCCGGTCTGTGATGGACATTGCCAGAAAACGAGGGCAACATTCGGATGGCATGGTTCTCCTTGGAACATATGTTGCATGCCTGTGGCTTGGCCTTGTTGGATGGAGGTGGTTTCACGCTAATCTTTGCCTCGAATGAATTGAGTTTCTTAGGCGGCCCGTCCCTTCTCTGAGGCTTGGAATGGCTTTGGTCCTGAAGCTAGACGCCGACCTCTCGTCGTCCATTGCCTCAAGGGTACGGTAGCGTTCAACCAAAAACGTGTTGAGATCCGCCCATTTTGGAATTTCCGTTTTACTTTTTAAGGATTGCTCCCACAGGCCTCGGGTGACCTTGGGAAGCTTGCGCTCGCAGAAAAAACACAAAATAGGGTCCCAGTTTTCGGTTTTTACCTTGGAATGTTCCAGAGCAGTAAGACAACCCTTGAATGGTGCTTTGAAGGGCTTTGACAGCTGCTCCAGACTCTTGGCCGATTGTGGAAAGACCGAACAAAAGGTTGAGCTGGCTATTAACCAACAATCTTTTATTCTCAAAATGCTCTTTTAAATTCTCCCAAGCGGACTCAAAGCCGTCATGTGTGAGCGGGGACTTAGCAACAATGGATTTTGCTTCTCCAGCAGTTTTGGCATTGAGATGGAAGAGTTTCTCAATGGGAGTGAGCCTCGGATTACTAATAAAAACCGCAGTGAACAAATCACGGAAGTAGGCCACCGTAAAGGATCGCCACTGAAAACTTCAATGTCGACCGGAGGGAGTGAGCAGCCTCTGTTGCTAGTCGCAAGATGAGGTGACAGCAAGGGCTGGCTAGGTGGCTTACTGGCGGCAGAAAGGCTGTCAATGCTCTCGCTGAGCTTGGCGGTACACCTTTCATATATCAGATAGCAGTGCTCGTACTTCTTCAGGACTACTGCAAGATCATGCCTGCTCTCTTCAGTGGCCAACGCACTTAGTGATCTTGTGCATTGATCACACTCCTGTTCTACTTGTGCCCATAACGACTTGACTTGGTCTCGGCGAGTATTAAGGATATATAGGGATGACTCGCATATTGAGGCGGCGGACATCGTAGCCTCGAAAGCGCTTAATCTGTCGCTCACGAGGAGGAAGGTATTGAACGACATTTGGCTGGTCGATCTAGACTCCTGAGATACGGACCTTGTCCTTTTTTTCTCAGTAGGAGCAGTCTTGGCTTCGGAAACAGAAGCCTTGGAATTCGCGCTTGATGCGAGCGGCTGAGTGGGACTGGCCCTTGATGTTGAGGCGGATGGAACGCTTAAAGTAGCTAGCGCTGGCGTGGAAGGTGTATCGGCTATGTTCTTTTGCTCTGAAGCCTTAGCCTGATCCCCTGCTGGCATAGTAAACGTTGAAAAACGGACTTGGACTGACTATGTTGGGCGGCGCTACGAACGGAAAGCCTCGGATTGCTTTCGTAAATTTTTTTAAAAAATAAAAAAAAATATTTATACGGCTCCAATATTTTGGATTGCGAAAGGACAAAAATATGTAAATATTTTGCGCGGGCAAAAAAAACGAGGAAAATATATTTCAATCAACGCCGCGGTTGGTATTGGACCCAAAATAAACGCTTGTACAAATTATGGATAATTTGCACACGACCAATTAATTTGGAGGAAAAATTAAATTTAATAAAATATAAATTTTGCCCAAGTGCCGAAAAAATCCAACGATGATGTCCAAATATATGTATATGTGGGCCACAGAACGCAATTAGTTGAGGAATTCGCAAAAACGAAAAATATTTTTTTCAAAAAAAAAAAAAAATTGCAAGGGCAGGAGCATACATAAAAATCGCAACACCCGGTCCGTATAGGGTATGCGCATGCATAAACGCTGCGGAGAGGAACAGCTGGCGGTCAGTCTACACGCTTATTGTTTCAGCTGCGCTCAAACTGACGCTGCCAATGCACTGCTGCAGCGAGACGTTTTTGAGTGGGTATGTGTGTGGGTGTGAGCGCCAGAGAGCGCTAATAACGGCCGAAGAGCGAAGGCGTGGTGAAAATATTGATGAGCCGAGGAGCCGGCTTATCTTAAGCGCTGGAAAGTTTAGCAAACAAGACAAACGACAAAAGCCCAAAAAATATGTATGTACATATATGTATGTATGTATGTTGCTGATGTGAATAATAATGTTGCTAAAGATTTGGGAAAAAACTTATATGCAATATAATAATGCGGAGGTAAATAAATAAGTTGGTTTATTTGCGGAAATTGTACAAGTGCAGTGCGCGGGTTGGATAAATGAAAGAGAGAAATATAAATAATAATGGGGCGCTCCGTGTGTAGTGTCTTAACTTAAGCGTGTATAGGCAAATTATGTGTGGAATTGAATATTAATAAATGCCTATGTGAATTGTGCACTTATTCACTCATATGTTGGCACAGTTGGGTTTGAGGCACAACACAATATGTTCGCTTATACACGTTTGACACTTAAGACCTTTGGACCTTACAACACGGCCGAGTTTGAATTGGAAATTCGAAGTTCGCAGGAGTCTCTCTCTCAAAGGCGGGAAAAACAGTATGGCGACTTATATATCTATATGTACATATGTATACTTGATGTAAGATATGTACATAAGCTACATATAAGCCGCTGCAATTTTTCCTTTCTTTTGATTGCACTGGCACTTGCACTTGTAAATTGCTTTTTTTTCGGAACGCACTTGGACAGTGCGGTTTAGCAATAGTAAATGGATAATTTACAGATGGTACTTAACACTTGAATCCACCGATGCTAGCTGGGAGGACTTCAAAGCAGCACAAGACGAGGATGAAGGTTGGAGGTGCAGCAGACAATATCCGGCTCGAAGGACCAATGAAAATGTAGTGGGGTGGACGCTGTGTGGTACCAAATGTTGACGTAGTTTCCTTTTGCCCCATAATTCAGTCTGTGTGTCCTAGACAAGTTTCAAAATTCCGAGTATGCAGTTTTATTTATATTCTATTTTTGATTTTAGAAAGCTAGTTTTAAGTCAATTAATCAATCGAAATGTGGATTTTTCAAACAAACTTTACAGCTCGTTTTCCCCCCTTTGGAGCTAGAATTTTCCAAATTCCCTTCGTAGTGCACACCTACACTATGATAGGATACTTGAGCCCAAACTTCAGCTTCCTAGCTTCTACGATTTGGGCTGTGGGCTGTTGACGTTGTTTCCTTTTGCCCCCATAATTCAGTCTGTTTGTCCTAGACAAGTTTCAAAATACCGAGTATGCAGTTTTATTTATATTCTTTTTTTGATTTTAGAAAGCTAGTTTTAAGTCAATTAATCAATCGAAATGTGGATTTTTCAAACAAACTTTACAGTTCGTTTTACCCCCTTTGGAGCTAGAATTTTCCAAATCCCCTTCGTAGTGCACACCTACACTGTGATATGATACTTGAGCCCAAACTTCAGCTTCCTAGCTTTTACGGTTTGGGCTGTGGGCTGTTGCCGTTGTTTCCTTTTGCAACCATAAATCAGTCTTTTTGTCCTAGACAAGTTTCAAAATACCGAGTATGCAGATTTATTTATATTCTTTTTTTGATTTTAAAAACCTAGTTTTAAGTCAATTAATCAATCGAAATGTGGATTTTTCAAACAAACTTTACAGTTCGTTTTACCCCCTTTGGAGCTAGAATTTTCCAAATCCCCTTCGTAGTGCACACCTACACTATGATAGGATACTTGAGCCCAAACTTCAGCTTCCTAGCTTCTACGATTTGGGCTGTGGGCTGTTGACGTTGTTTCCTTTTGCCCCCATAATTCAGTCTGTTTGTCCTAGACAAGTTTCAAAATTCCGAGTATGCAGATTTATTTATATTCTTTTTTTGATTTTAGAAAGCTAGTTTTAAGTCGATTAACCAATCGAAATGTGGATTTTTCAAGCAAACTTTACAGCTCGTTTTCCCCCCTGTGGAGCTACAATTTTTAAAAATCCTTTGATAGAATACTTGAGCCCAAATTTCAGCTTCCTAGCTTTTACGGTTTGGTCTGTGGGCTGTTGACGTAGTTTCCTTTTGCCCCATAATTCAGTCTGTGTGTCCTAGACAAGTTTCAAAATACCGAGTATGCAGTTTTATTTATATTCTTTTTTTGATTTTAGAAAGCTAGTTTTAAGTCAATTAACCAATCGAAATGTGGATTTTTCAAACAAACTTTACAGCTCGTTTTCCCCCCTTTGGAGCTAGAATTTTCCAAATCCCCTTTGTAGTGCACACCTACACTGTGATATGATACTTGAGCCCAAACTTCAGCTTCCTAGCTTTTACGGTTTGGGCTGTGGGCTGTTGACGTAGTTTCCTTTTGCCCCATAATTCAGTCTGTGTGTCCTAGACAAGTTTCAAAATACCGAGTATGCAGTTTTATTGATATTCTTTTATTGATTTTAGAAAGCTAGTTTTAATTCATTTAACCAATCGAAATGTGGATTTTTCAAACAAACTTTACAGCTCGTTTTCCCCCTTTGGAGCTAGAATTTTCCAAATTCCCTTCGTAGTGCACACCTACACTATGATAGGATACTTGAGCCCAAACTTCAGCTTCCTAGCTTCTACGATTTGGGCTGTGGGCTGTTGACGTTGTTTGCTTTTGCCCCCATAATTCAGTCTGTTTGTCCTAGACAAGTTTCAAAATACCGAGTATGTAGTTTTATTTATATTCTTTTTTGATTTTAGAAAGCTAGTTTTAAGTCAATTAATCAATCGAAATGTGGATTTTTCAAACAAACTTTACAGTTCGTTTTACCCCCTTTGGAGCTAGAATTTTCCAAATCCCCTTCGTAGTGCACACCTACACTGTGATATGATACTTGAGCCCAAACTTCAGCTTCCTAGCTTTTACGGTTTGGGCTGTGGGCTGTGGCTGTTGACGTTGTTTCCTTTTGCCCCCATAATTCAGTCTGTTTGTCCTAGACAAGTTTCAAAATACCGAGTATGCTAGTTTTATTTATATTCTTTTTTTGATTTTAGAAAGCTAGTTTTAAGTCAATTAATCAATCGAAATGTGGATTTTTCAAACAAACTTTACAGTTCGTTTTACCCCCTTTGGAGCTAGAATTTTCCAAATCCCCTTCGTAGTGCACACCTACACTGTGATATGATACTTGAGCCCAAACTTCAGCTTCCTAGCTTTTACGGTTTGGGCTGTGGGCTGTTGACGTAGTATCCTTTTGCCCCCATAATTCAGTCTGTTTGTCCTAGACAAGTTTCAAAATACCGAGTATGCAGATTTATTTATATTCTTTTTTTGATTTTAAAAACCTAGTTTTAAGTCAATTAATCAATCGAAATGTGGATTTTTCAAACAAACTTTACAGTTCGTTTTACCCCCTTTGGAGCTAGAATTTTCCAAATCCCCTTCGTAGTGCACACCTACACTATGATAGGATACTTGAGCCCAAACTTCAGCTTCCTAGCTTCTACGGTTTGGGCTGTGGGCTGTTGACGTTAGTTATCCTTTTGCCCCCATAATTCAGTCTGTTTGTCCTAGACAAGTTTCAAAATTCCGAGTATGCAGATTTATTTATATTCTTTTTTTGATTTTAGAAAGCTAGTTTTAAGTCGATTAACCAATCGAAATGTGGATTTTTCAAGCAAACTTTACAGCTCGTTTTCCCCCCTGTGGAGCTACAATTTTTAAAAATCCTTTGATAGAATACTTGAGCCCAAATTTCAGCTTCCTAGCTTTTACGGTTTGGTCTGTGGGCTGTTGACGTAGTTTCCTTTTGCCCCATAATTCAGTCTGTGTGTCCTAGACAAGTTTCAAAATACCGAGTATGCAGTTTTATTTATATTCTTTTTTTGATTTTAGAAAGCTAGTTTTAAGTCAATTAACCAATCGAAATGTGGATTTTTCAAACAAACTTTACAGCTCGTTTTCCCCCCTTTGGAGCTAGAATTTTCCAAATCCCCTTTGTAGTGCACACCTACACTGTGATATGATACTTGAGCCCAAACTTCAGCTTCCTAGCTTCTACGATTTGGGCTGTGGGCTGTTGACGTTGTTTCCTTTTGCCCCCATAATTCAGTCTGTTTGTCCTAGACAAGTTTCAAAATTCCGAGTATGCAGTTTTATTTATATTCTATTTTTGATTTTAGAAAGCTAGTTTTAAGTCAATTAATCAATCGAAATGTGGATTTTTCAAACAAACTTTACAGTTCGTTTTACCCCCTTTGGAGCTAGAATTTTCCAAATCCCCTTCGTAGTGCACACCTACACTATGATAGGATACTTGAGCCCAAACTTCAGCTTCCTAGCTTCTACGATTTGGGCTGTGGGCTGTTGACGTTGTTTCCTTTTGCCCCCATAATTCAGTCTGTTTGTCCTAGACAAGTTTCAAAATTCCGAGTATGCAGTTTTATTTATATTCTATTTTTGATTTTAGAAAGCTAGTTTTAAGTCAATTAATCAATCGAAATGTGAATTTTTCAAACAAACTTTACAGTTCGTTTTACCCCCTTTGGAGCTAGAATTTTCCAAATCCCCTTCGTAGTGCACACCTACACTGTGATATGATACTTGAGTCCAAACTTCAGCTTCCTAGCTTTTACGGTTTGGGCTGTGGGCTGTGGGCTGTTGACGTAGTTTCCTTTTGCAACCATAATTCAGTCTGTTTTTGTCCTAGACAAGTTTCAAAATACCGAGTATGCAGATTTATTTATATTCTTTTTTTGATTTTAGAAACCTAGTTATAAGTCAATTAATCAATCGAAATGTGGATTTTTCAAACAAACTTTACAGTTCGTTTTACCCCCTTTGGAGCTAGAATTTTCCAAATTCCCTTCGTAGTGCACACCTACACTGTGATATGATACTTGAGCCCAAACTTCAGCTTCCTCGCTTTTACGGTTTGGGCTGTGGGCTGTTGACGTTGTTTCCTTTTGCAACCATAATTCAGTCTGTTTGTCCTAGACAAGTTTCAAAATACCGAGTATGCAGATTTATTTATATTCTTTTTTTGATTTTAGAAACCTAGTTATAAGTCAATTAATCAATCGAAATGTGGATTTTTCAAACAAACTTTACAGTTCGTTTTACCCCCTTTGGAGCTAGAATTTTCCAAATCCCCTTCGTAGTGCACACCTACACTATGATAGGATACATGAAGCCAAACTTCAGCTTCCTAGCTTCTACGGTTTGGGCTGTGGGCTGTTGACGTAGTATCCTTTTGCCCCCATAATTCAGTCTGTTTGTCCTAGACAAGTTTCAAAATACCGAGTATGCAGATTTATTTATATTCTTTTTTTGATTTTAAAAACCTAGTTTTAAGTCAATTAATCAATCGAAATGTGGATTTTTCAAACAAACTTTACAGTTCGTTTTACCCCCTTTGGAGCTAGAATTTTCCAAATCCCCTTCGTAGTGCACACCTACACTATGATAGGATACATGAAGCCAAACTTCAGCTTCCTAGCTTCTACGGTTTGGGCTGTGGGCTGTTGACGTAGTATCCTTTTGCCCCCATAATTCAGTCTGTTTGTCCTAGACAAGTTTCAAAATTCCGAGTATGCAGATTTATTTATATTCTTTTTTTGATTTTAGAAAGCTAGTTTTAAGTCGATTAACCAATCGAAATGTGGATTTTTCAAGCAAACTTTACAGCTCGTTTTCCCCCCTGTGGAGCTACAATTTTTAAAAATCCTTTGATAGAATACTTGAGCCCAAATTTCAGCTTCCTAGCTTTTACGGTTTGGTCTGTGGGCTGTTGACGTAGTTTCCTTTTGCCCCATAATTCAGTCTGTGTGTCCTAGACAAGTTTCAAAATACCGAGTATGCAGTTTTATTTATATTCTTTTTTTGATTTTAGAAAGCTAGTTTTAAGTCAATTAACCAATCGAAATGTGGATTTTTCAAACAAACTTTACAGCTCGTTTTCCCCCCTTTGGAGCTAGAATTTTCCAAATCCCCTTTGTAGTGCACACCTACACTGTGATATGATACTTGAGCCCAAACTTCAGCTTCCTAGCTTTTACGGTTTGGGCTGTGGGCTGTTGACGTAGTTTCCTTTTGCCCCATAATTCAGTCTGTGTGTCCTAGACAAGTTTCAAAATACCGAGTATGCAGTTTTATTTATATTCTTTTTTGATTTTAGAAAGCTAGTTTTAAGTCAATTAATCAATCGAAATGTGGATTTTTCAAACAAACTTTACAGTTCGTTTTACCCCCTTTGGAGCTAGAATTTTCCAAATCCCCTTCGTAGTGCACACCTACACTATGATAGGATACTTGAGCCCAAACTTCAGCTTCCTAGCTTCTACGATTTGGGCTGTGGGCTGTTGACGTTGTTTCCTTTTGCCCCCATAATTCAGTCTGTTTGTCCTAGACAAGTTTCAAAATTCCGAGTATGCAGTTTTATTTATATTCTATTTTTGATTTTAGAAAGCTAGTTTTAAGTCAATTAATCAATCGAAATGTGGATTTTTCAAACAAACTTTACAGTTCGTTTTACCCCCTTTGGAGCTAGAATTTTCCAAATCCCCTTCGTAGTGCACACCTACACTGTGATATGATACTTGAGCCCAAACTTCAGCTTCCTAGCTTTTACGGTTTGGGCTGTGGGCTGTTGACGTTGTTTCCTTTTGCAACCATAATTCAGTCTGTTTGTCCTAGACAAGTTTCAAAATACCGAGTATGCAGATTTATTTATATTCTTTTTTTGATTTTAGAAACCTAGTTATAAGTCAATTAATCAATCGAAATGTGGATTTTTCAAACAAACTTTACAGTTCGTTTTACCCCCTTTGGAGCTAGAATTTTCCAAATTCCCTTCGTAGTGCACACCTACACTGTGATATGATACTTGAGCCCAAACTTCAGCTTCCTAGCTTTTACGATTTGGGCTGTGGGCTGTTGACGTAGTTTCCATTTGCACCATAATTCAGTCTGTTTGTCCTAGACAAGTTTCAAAATACCGAGTATGCAGTTTTATTTATATTCTTTTTTTGATTTTAGAAACCTAGTTTTAAGTCAATTAATCAATCGAAATGTGGATTTTTCAAACAAACTTTACAGTTCGTTTTACCCCCTTTGGAGCTAGAATTTTCCAAATCCCCTTCGTAGTGCACACCTACACTATGATAGGATACTTGAGCCCAAACTTCAGCTTCCTAGCTTCTACGATTTGGGCTGTGGGCTGTTGACGTTGTTTCCTTTTGCCCCCATAATTCAGTCTGTTTGTCCTAGACAAGTTTCAAAATTCCGAGTATGCAGTTTTATTTATATTCTATTTTTGATTTTAGAAAGCTAGTTTTAAGTCAATTAATCAATCGAAATGTGAATTTTTCAAACAAACTTTACAGTTCGTTTTACCCCCTTTGGAGCTAGAATTTTCCAAATCCCCTTCGTAGTGCACACCTACACTGTGATATGATACTTGAGCCCAAACTTCAGCTTCCTAGCTTTTACGGTTTGGGCTGTGGGCTGTTGACGTAGTTTCCTTTTGCACCCATAATTCAGTCTGTTTGTCCTAGACAAGTTTCAAAATACCGAGTATGCAGTTTTATTTATATTCTTTTTTGATTTTAGAAACCTAGTTATAAGTCAATTAATCAATCGAAATGTGGATTTTTCAAACAAACTTTACAGTTCGTTTTACCCCCTTTGGAGCTAGAATTTTCCAAATCCCCTTCGTAGTGCACACCTACACTATGATAGGATACTTGAGCCCAAACTTCAGCTTCCTAGCTTCTACGGTTTGGGCTGTGGGCTGTTGACGTAGTTTCCTTTTGCCCCATAATTCAGTCTGTTTGTCCTAGACAAGTTTCAAAATACCGAGTATGCAGATTTATTTATATTCTTTTTTGATTTTAGAAACCTAGTTTTAAGTCAATTAATCAATCGAAATGTGGATTTTTCAAACAAACTTTACAGTTCGTTTTACCCCCTTTGGAGCTAGAATTTTCCAAATCCCCTTCGTAGTGCACACCTACACTGTGATATGATACTTGAGCCCAAACTTCAGCTTCCTAGCTTCTACGATTTGGGCTGTGGGCTGTTGACGTTGTTTCCTTTTGCCCCCATAATTCAGTCTGTTTGTCCTAGACAAGTTTCAAAATTCCGAGTATGCAGTTTTATTTATATTCTTTTTTTGATTTTAGAAAGCTAGTTTTAAGTCAATTAATCAATCGAAATGTGGATTTTTCAAACAAACTTTACAGTTCGTTTTACCCCCTTTGGAGCTAGAATTTTCCAAATCCCCTTCGTAGTGCACACCTACACTATGATAGGATACTTGAGCCCAAACTTCAGCTTCCTAGCTTCTACGATTTGGGCTGTGGGCTGTTGACGTTGTTTCCTTTTGCCCCCATAATTCAGTCTGTTTGTCCTAGACAAGTTTCAAAATTCCGAGTATGCAGTTTTATTTATATTCTATTTTTGATTTTAGAAAGCTAGTTTTAAGTCAATTAATCAATCGAAATGTGGATTTTTCAAACAAACTTTACAGTTCGTTTTACCCCCTTTGGAGCTAGAATTTTCCAAATTCCCTTCGTAGTGCACACCTACACTGTGATATGATACTTGAGCCCAAACTTCAGCTTCCTAGCTTTTACGGTTTGGGCTGTGGGCTGTTGACGTTGTTTCCTTTTGCAACCATAATTCAGTCTGTTTGTCCTAGACAAGTTTCAAAATACCGAGTATGCAGATTTATTTATATTCTTTTTTTGATTTTAGAAACCTAGTTATAAGTCAATTAATCAATCGAAATGTGGATTTTTCAAACAAACTTTACAGTTCGTTTTACCCCCTTTGGAGCTAGAATTTTCCAAATCCCCTTCGTAGTGCACACCTACACTATGATAGGATACATGAGCCCAAACTTCAGCTTCCTAGCTTCTACGGTTTGGGCTGTGGGCTGTTGACGTAGTTTCCTTTTGCCCCCATAATTCAGTCTGTTTGTCCTAGACAAGTTTCAAAATACCGAGTATGCAGATTTATTTATATTCTTTTTTTGATTTTAAAAACCTAGTTTTAAGTCAATTAATCAATCGAAATGTGGATTTTTCAAACAAACTTTACAGTTCGTTTTACCCCCTTTGGAGCTAGAATTTTCCAAATCCCCTTCGTAGTGCACACCTACACTATGATAGGATACATGAGCCCAAACTTCAGCTTCCTAGCTTCTACGAGTTTGGGCTGTGGGCTGTTGACGTTAGTATCCTTTTGCCCCCATAATTCAGTCTGTTTGTCCTAGACAAGTTTCAAAATTCCGAGTATGCAGATTTATTTATATTCTTTTTTTGATTTTAGAAAGCTAGTTTTAAGTCGATTAACCAATCGAAATGTGGATTTTTCAAGCAAACTTTACAGCTCGTTTTCCCCCCTGTGGAGCTACAATTTTTAAAAATCCTTTGATAGAATACTTGAGCCCAAATTTCAGCTTCCTAGCTTTTACGGTTTGGTCTGTGGGCTGTTGACGTAGTTTCCTTTTGCCCCATAATTCAGTCTGTGTGTCCTAGACAAGTTTCAAAATACCGAGTATGCAGTTTTATTTATATTCTTTTTTTGATTTTAGAAAGCTAGTTTTAAGTCAATTAACCAATCGAAATGTGGATTTTTCAAACAAACTTTACAGCTCGTTTTCCCCCCTTTGGAGCTAGAATTTTCCAAATCCCCTTTGTAGTGCACACCTACACTGTGATATGATACTTGAGCCCAAACTTCAGCTTCCTAGCTTTTACGGTTTGGGCTGTGGGCTGTTGACGTAGTTTCCTTTTGCCCCATAATTCAGTCTGTGTGTCCTAGACAAGTTTCAAAATACCGAGTATGCAGTTTTATTTATATTCTATTTTTGATTTTAGAAAGCTAGTTTTAAGTCAATTAATCAATCGAAATGTGGATTTTTCAAACAAACTTTACAGTTCGTTTTACCCCCTTTGGAGCTAGAATTTTCCAAATCCCCTTCGTAGTGCACACCTACACTATGATAGGATACTTGAGCCCAAACTTCAGCTTCCTAGCTTCTACGATTTGGGCTGTGGGCTGTTGACGTTGTTTCCTTTTGCCCCCATAATTCAGTCTGTTTGTCCTAGACAAGTTTCAAAATTCCGAGTATGCAGTTTTATTTATATTCTATTTTTGATTTTAGAAAGCTAGTTTTAAGTCAATTAATCAATCGAAATGTGAATTTTTCAAACAAACTTTACAGTTCGTTTTACCCCCTTTGGAGCTAGAATTTTCCAAATCCCCTTCGTAGTGCACACCTACACTGTGATATGATACTTGAGCCCAAACTTCAGCTTCCTAGCTTTTACGGTTTGGGCTGTGGGCTGTGGGCTGTTGACGTAGTTTCCTTTTGCAACCATAATTCAGTCTGTTTTTGTCCTAGACAAGTTTCAAAATACCGAGTATGCAGATTTATTTATATTCTTTTTTTGATTTTAGAAACCTAGTTATAAGTCAATTAATCAATCGAAATGTGGATTTTTCAAACAAACTTTACAGTTCGTTTTACCCCCTTTGGAGCTAGAATTTTCCAAATTCCCTTCGTAGTGCACACCTACACTGTGATATGATACTTGAGCCCAAACTTCAGCTTCCTCGCTTTTACGGTTTGGGCTGTGGGCTGTTGACGTTGTTTCCTTTTGCAACCATAATTCAGTCTGTTTGTCCTAGACAAGTTTCAAAATACCGAGTATGCAGATTTATTTATATTCTTTTTTTGATTTTAGAAACCTAGTTATAAGTCAATTAATCAATCGAAATGTGGATTTTTCAAACAAACTTTACAGTTCGTTTTACCCCCTTTGGAGCTAGAATTTTCCAAATCCCCTTCGTAGTGCACACCTACACTATGATAGGATACATGAAGCCAAACTTCAGCTTCCTAGCTTCTACGGTTTGGGCTGTGGGCTGTTGACGTAGTATCCTTTTGCCCCCATAATTCAGTCTGTTTGTCCTAGACAAGTTTCAAAATACCGAGTATGCAGATTTATTTATATTCTTTTTTTGATTTTAAAAACCTAGTTTTAAGTCAATTAATCAATCGAAATGTGGATTTTTCAAACAAACTTTACAGTTCGTTTTACCCCCTTTGGAGCTAGAATTTTCCAAATCCCCTTCGTAGTGCACACCTACACTATGATAGGATACATGAAGCCCAAACTTCAGCTTCCTAGCTTCTACGGTTTGGGCTGTGGGCTGTTGACGTAGTATCCTTTTGCCCCCATAATTCAGTCTGTTTGTCCTAGACAAGTTTCAAAATTCCGAGTATGCAGATTTATTTATATTCTTTTTTTGATTTTAGAAAGCTAGTTTTAAGTCGATTAACCAATCGAAATGTGGATTTTTCAAGCAAACTTTACAGCTCGTTTTCCCCCCTGTGGAGCTACAATTTTTAAAAATCCTTTGATAGAATACTTGAGCCCAAATTTCAGCTTCCTAGCTTTTACGGTTTGGTCTGTGGGCTGTTGACGTAGTTTCCTTTTGCCCCATAATTCAGTCTGTGTGTCCTAGACAAGTTTCAAAATACCGAGTATGCAGTTTTATTTATATTCTTTTTTTGATTTTAGAAAGCTAGTTTTAAGTCAATTAACCAATCGAAATGTGGATTTTTCAAACAAACTTTACAGCTCGTTTTCCCCCCTTTGGAGCTAGAATTTTCCAAATCCCCTTTGTAGTGCACACCTACACTGTGATATGATACTTGAGCCCAAACTTCAGCTTCCTAGCTTCTACGATTTGGGCTGTGGGCTGTTGACGTAGTTTCCTTTTGCCCCATAATTCAGTCTGTTTGTCCTAGACAAGTTTCAAAATACCGAGTATGCAGTTTTATTTATATTCTTTTTTTGATTTTAGAAAGCTAGTTTTAAGTCAATTAATCAATCGAAATGTGGATTTTTCAAACAAACTTTACAGTTCGTTTTACCCCCTTTGGAGCTAGAATTTTCCAAATCCCCTTCGTAGTGCACACCTACACTATGATAGGATACTTGAGCCCAAACTTCAGCTTCCTAGCTTCTACGATTTGGGCTGTGGGCTGTTGACGTTGTTTCCTTTTGCCCCCATAATTCAGTCTGTTTGTCCTAGACAAGTTTCAAAATACCGAGTATGCAGATTTATTTATATTCTTTTTTTGATTTTAGAAACCTAGTTTTAAGTCAATTAATCAATCGAAATGTGGATTTTTCAAACAAACTTTACAGTTCGTTTTACCCCCTTTGGAGCTAGAATTTTCCAAATCCCTTCGTAGTGCACACCTACACTTGATAGGATACTTGAGCCCAAATTTCAGCTTCCTAGCTTCTACGGTTTGGTCTGTGGGCTGTTGACGTAGTTTCCTTTTGCCCCATAATTCAGTCTGTGTGTCCTAGACAAGTTTCAAAATACCGAGTATGCAGATTTATTTATATTCTTTTTTTGATTTTAGAAAGCCTAGTTTTAAGTCAATTAATCCAATCGAAATGTGGATTTTTCAAACAAACTTTACAGTTCGTTTTCCCCCCTTTGGAGCTAGAATTTTCCAAATCCCCTTCGTAGTGCACACCTACACTGTGATATGATACTTGAGCCCAAACTTCAGCTTCCTAGCTTCTACGATTTGGGCTGTGGGCTGTTGACGTAGTTTCCTTTTGCCCCCATAATTCAGTCTGTTTGTCCTAGACAAGTTTCAAAATACCGAGTATGCAGTTTTATTTATATTCTTTTTTTGATTTTAGAAAGCTAGTTTTAAGTCAATTAATCAATCGAAATGTGGATTTTTCAAACAAACTTTACAGTTCGTTTTACCCCCTTTGGAGCTAGAATTTTCCAAATCCCCTTCGTAGTGCACACCTACACTATGATAGGATACTTGAGCCCAAACTTCAGCTTCCTAGCTTCTACGATTTGGGCTGTGGGCTGTTGACGTTGTTTCCTTTTGCCCCCATAATTCAGTCTGTTTGTCCTAGACAAGTTTCAAAATTCCGAGTATGCAGTTTTATTTATATTCTATTTTTGATTTTAGAAAGCTAGTTTTAAGTCAATTAATCAATCGAAATGTGAATTTTTCAAACAAACTTTACAGTTCGTTTTACCCCCTTTGGAGCTAGAATTTTCCAAATCCCCTTCGTAGTGCACACCTACACTGTGATATGATACTTGAGCCCAAACTTCAGCTTCCTAGCTTTTACGGTTTGGGCTGTGGGCTGTGGGCTGTTGACGTAGTTTCCTTTTGCAACCATAATTCAGTCTGTTTGTCCTAGACAAGTTTCAAAATACCGAGTATGCAGATTTATTTATATTCTTTTTTTGATTTTAGAAACCTAGTTATAAGTCAATTAATCAATCGAAATGTGGATTTTTCAAACAAACTTTACAGTTCGTTTTACCCCCTTTGGAGCTAGAATTTTCCAAATTCCCTTCGTAGTGCACACCTACACTGTGATATGATACTTGAGCCCAAACTTCAGCTTCCTCGCTTTTACGGTTTGGGCTGTGGGCTGTTGACGTTGTTTCCTTTTGCAACCATAATTCAGTCTGTTTGTCCTAGACAAGTTTCAAAATACCGAGTATGCAGATTTATTTATATTCTTTTTTTGATTTTAGAAACCTAGTTATAAGTCAATTAATCAATCGAAATGTGGATTTTTCAAACAAACTTTACAGTTCGTTTTACCCCCTTTGGAGCTAGAATTTTCCAAATCCCCTTCGTAGTGCACACCTACACTATGATAGGATACATGAGCCAAACTTCAGCTTCCTAGCTTCTACGGTTTGGGCTGTGGGCTGTTGACGTAGTATCCTTTTGCCCCCATAATTCAGTCTGTTTGTCCTAGACAAGTTTCAAAATACCGAGTATGCAGATTTATTTATATTCTTTTTTTGATTTTAAAAACCTAGTTTTAAGTCAATTAATCAATCGAAATGTGGATTTTTCAAACAAACTTTACAGTTCGTTTTACCCCCTTTGGAGCTAGAATTTTCCAAATCCCCTTCGTAGTGCACACCTACACTATGATAGGATACTTGAGCCCAAACTTCAGCTTCCTAGCTTCTACGATTTGGGCTGTGGGCTGTTGACGTTGTTTCCTTTTGCCCCCATAATTCAGTCTGTTTGTCCTAGACAAGTTTCAAAATTCCGAGTATGCAGATTTATTTATATTCTTTTTTTGATTTTAGAAAGCTAGTTTTAAGTCGATTAACCAATCGAAATGTGGATTTTTCAAGCAAACTTTACAGCTCGTTTTCCCCCCTGTGGAGCTACAATTTTTAAAAATCCTTTGATAGAATACTTGAGCCCAAATTTCAGCTTCCTAGCTTTTACGGTTTGGTCTGTGGGCTGTTGACGTAGTTTCCTTTTGCCCCATAATTCAGTCTGTGTGTCCTAGACAAGTTTCAAAATACCGAGTATGCAGTTTTATTTATATTCTTTTTTTGATTTTAGAAAGCTAGTTTTAAGTCAATTAACCAATCGAAATGTGGATTTTTCAAACAAACTTTACAGCTCGTTTTCCCCCCTTTGGAGCTAGAATTTTCCAAATCCCCTTCGTAGTGCACACCTACACTGTGATATGATACTTGAGCCCAAAACTTCAGCTTCCTAGCTTTTACGATTTGGGCTGTGGGCTGTTGACGTTAGTTTCCTTTTGCCCCATAATTCAGTCTGTTTGTCCTAGACAAGTTTCAAAATACCGAGTATGCAGTTTTATTTATATTCTTTTTTGATTTTAGAAAGCTAGTTTTAAGTCAATTAATCAATCGAAATGTGGATTTTTCAAACAAACTTTACAGTTCGTTTTACCCCCTTTGGAGCTAGAATTTTCCAAATCCCCTTCGTAGTGCACACCTACACTATGATAGGATACTTGAGCCCAAACTTCAGCTTCCTAGCTTCTACGATTTGGGCTGTGGGCTGTTGACGTTGTTTCCTTTTGCCCCCATAATTCAGTCTGTTTGTCCTAGACAAGTTTCAAAATACCGAGTATGCAGATTTATTTATATTCTTTTTTGATTTTAGAAAGCTAGTTTTAAGTCAATTAATCAATCGAAATGTGGAATTTTTCAAACAAACTTTACAGTTCGTTTTACCCCCTTTGGAGCTAGAATTTTCCAAATTCCCCTTCGTAGTGCACACCTACACTGTGATATGATACTTGAGCCCAAACTTCAGCTTCCTAGCTTTTACGGTTTGGGCTGTGGGCTGTTGACGTTAGTTTCCTTTTGCAACCATAATTCAGTCTGTTTGTCCTAGACAAGTTTCAAAATACCGAGTATGCAGATTTATTTATATTCTTTTTTTGATTTTAGAAACCTAGTTATAAGTCAATTAATCAATCGAAATGTGGATTTTTCAAACAAACTTTACAGTTCGTTTTACCCCCTTTGGAGCTAGAATTTTCCAAATCCCCTTCGTAGTGCACACCTACACTGTGATATGATACTTGAGCCAAACTTCAGCTTCCTAGCTTTTACGGTTTGGGCTGTGGGCTGTTGACGTAGTATCCTTTTGCCCCCATAATTCAGTCTGTTTGTCCTAGACAAGTTTCAAAATACCGAGTATGCAGATTTATTTATATTCTTTTTTGATTTTAAAAACCTAGTTTTAAGTCAATTAATCAATCGAAATGTGGATTTTTCAAACAAACTTTACAGTTCGTTTTACCCCCTTTGGAGCTAGAATTTTCCAAATCCCCTTCGTAGTGCACACCTACACTATGATAGGATACTTGAGCCCAAACTTCAGCTTCCTAGCTTCTACGATTTGGGCTGTGGGCTGTTGACGTTGTTTCCTTTTGCCCCCATAATTCAGTCTGTTTGTCCTAGACAAGTTTCAAAATTCCGAGTATGCAGATTTATTTATATTCTTTTTTTGATTTTAGAAAGCTAGTTTTAAGTCGATTAACCAATCGAAATGTGGATTTTTCAAGCAAACTTTACAGCTCGTTTTCCCCCCTGTGGAGCTACAATTTTTAAAAATCCTTTGATAGAATACTTGAGCCCAAATTTCAGCTTCCTAGCTTTTACGGTTTGGTCTGTGGGCTGTTGACGTAGTTTCCTTTTGCCCCATAATTCAGTCTGTGTGTCCTAGACAAGTTTCAAAATACCGAGTATGCAGTTTTATTTATATTCTTTTTTGATTTTAGAAAGCTAGTTTTAAGTCAATTAATCAATCGAAATGTGGATTTTTCAAACAAACTTTACAGTTCGTTTTACCCCCTTTGGAGCTAGAATTTTCCAATCCCCTTCGTAGTGCACACCTACACTAGTGATAGGATACTTGAGCCCAAACTTCAGCTTCCTAGCTTCTACGATTTGGGCTGTGGGCTGTTGACGTTGTTTCCTTTTGCCCCATAATTCAGTCTGTTTGTCCTAGACAAGTTTCAAAATTCCGAGTATGCAGATTTATTTATATTCTTTTTTTGATTTTAGAAAGCTAGTTTTAAGTCAATTAATCAATCGAAATGTGGATTTTTCAAACAAACTTTACAGTTCGTTTTACCCCCTTTGGAGCTAGAATTTTCCAAATCCCTTCGTAGTGCACACCTACACTATGATAGGATACTTGAGCCCAAACTTCAGCTTCCTAGCTTCTACGGTTTGGGCTGTGGGCTGTTGACGTAGTTTCCTTTTGCCCCATAATTCAGTCTGTTTGTCCTAGACAAGTTTCAAAATACCGAGTATGCAGTTTTATTTATATTCTTTTTTTGATTTTAGAAAGCTAGTTTTAAGTCAATTAATCCAATCGAAATGTGGATTTTTCAAACAAACTTTACAGTTCGTTTTACCCCCTTTGGAGCTAGAATTTTCCAAATCCCTTCGTAGTGCACACCTACACTATGATAGGATACTTGAGCCAAACTTCAGCTTCCTAGCTTCTACGGTTTGGGCTGTGGGCTGTTGACGTAGTTTCCTTTTGCCCCATAATTCAGTCTGTTTGTCCTAGACAAGTTTCAAAATACCGAGTATGCAGATTTATTTATATTCTTTTTTTGATTTTAGAAAGCTAGTTTTAAGTCAATTAATCAATCGAAATGTGGATTTTTCAAACAAACTTTACAGTTCGTTTTACCCCCCTTTGGAGCTAGAATTTTCCAAATCCCCTTCGTAGTGCACACCTACACTTATGATAGGATACTTGAGCCCAAACTTCAGCTTCCTAGCTTCTACGGTTTGGGCTGTGGGCTGTTGACGTAGTATCCTTTTGCCCCCATAATTCAGTCTGTTTGTCCTAGACAAGTTTCAAAATACCGAGTATGCAGATTTATTTATATTCTTATTTTTGATTTTAAAAACCTAGTTTTAAGTCAATTAATCAATCGAAATGTGGATTTTTCAAACAACTTTACAGTTCGTTTTACCCCCTTTGGAGCTAGAATTTTCCAAATCCCCTTCGTAGTGCACACCTACACTATGATAGGATACTTGAGCCCAAACTTCAGCTTCCTAGCTTCTACGATTTGGGCTGTGGGCTGTTGACGTTGTTTCCTTTTGCCCCCATAATTCAGTCTGTTTTGTCCTAGACAAGTTTCAAAATTCCGAGTATGCAGATTTATTTATATTCTTTTTTTGATTTTAGAAAGCTAGTTTTAAGTCGATTAACCAATCGAAATGTGGATTTTTCAAGCAAACTTTACAGCTCGTTTTCGCCCCTGTGGAGCTACAATTTTTAAAAATCCTTTGATAGAATACTTGAGCCCAAATTTCAGCTTCCTAGCTTTTACGGTTGGTCTGTGGGCTGTTGACGTAGTTTCCTTTTGCCCCATAATTCAGTCTGTGTGTCCTAGACAAGTTTCAAAATACCGAGTATGCAGTTTTATTTATATTCTTTTATTGATTTTAGAAAGCTAGTTTAAGTCAATTAATCAATCGAAATGTGAATTTTTCAAACAAACTTTTACAGTTCGTTTTTACCCCCTTTGGAGCTAGATTTTCCAAATCCCCTTCGTAGTGCACACCTACACTATGATAGGATACTTAGCCCAAACTTCAGCTTCCTAGCTTCTACGATTTGGGCTGTGGGCTGTTGACGTTGTTTCCTTTTGCCCCCATAATTCAGTCTGTTTGTCCTAGACAAGTTTCAAAATTCCGAGTATGCAGTTTTATTTATATTCTATTTTTGATTTTAGAAAGCTAGTTTTAAGTCAATTAATCAATCGAAATGTGGATTTTTCAAACAAACTTTACAGTTCGTTTTACCCCCTTTGGAGCTAGAATTTTCCAAATCCCCTTCGTAGTGCACACCTACACTATGATAGGATACTTGAGCCCAAACTTCAGCTTCCTAGCTTTCTACGGTTTGGGCTGTGGCTTGGGCTGTTGACGTAGTTTCCTTTTGCACCCATAATTCAGTCTGTTTGTCCTAGACAAGTTTCAAAATTACCGAGTATGCAGTTTTATTTATATTCTATTTTTGATTTTAGAAAGCTAGTTTTAAGTCAATTAATCAATCGAAATGTGAATTTTTCAAACAAACTTTACAGTTCGTTTTACCCCTTTGGAGCTAGAATTTTCCAAATCCCCTTCGTAGTGCACACCTACACTATGATAGGATACTTGAAGCCCAAACTTCAGCTTCCTAGCTTCTACGGTTTGGGCTGTGGGCTGTTGACGTTAGTTTCCTTTTGCCCCCATAATTCAGTCTGTTTGTCCTAGACAAGTTTCAAAATTCCGAGTATGCAGATTTATTTATATTCTTTTTTTGATTTTAGAAAGCTAGTTTAAGTCGATTAACCAATCGAAATGTGGATTTTTCAAAGCAAACTTTACAGCTCGTTTTCGCCCCTGTGGAGCTACAATTTTAAAAATCCTTTGATAGAATACTTGAGGCCCAAATTTCAGCTTCCTAGCTTTACGGTTTGGTCTGTGGGCTGTTGACGTAGTTTCCTTTTGCCCCATAATTCAGTCTGTGTGTCCTAGACAAGTTTCAAAATACCGAGTATGCAGTTTTATTTATATTCTTTTTTTGATTTTAGAAAGCTAGTTTAAGTCAATTAACAATCGAAATGTGGATTTTTCAAACAAACTTTACAGCTCGTTTTACCCCCTTTGGAGCTAGAATTTTCCAAATCCCCTTGTAGTGCACACCTACACTGTGATATGATACTTGAGCCCAAACTCAGCTCTCCTAGCTTTTACGGTTTGGGCGTGGGCTGTGGGCTGTTGACGTAGTTTCCTTTTGCCCCATAATTCAGTCTGTTTGTCCTAGACAAGTTTCAAAATACCGAGTATGCAGTTTTATTTATATTCTTTTTTGATTTTAGAAAGCCTAGTTTTAAGTCAATTAATCAATCGAAATGTGGATTTTTCAAACAAACTTTACAGTTCGTTTTACCCCCTTTGGAGCTAGAATTTTCCAAATTCCCCTTCGTAGTGCACACCTACACTATGATAGGATACTTGAGCCCAAACTTCAGCTTCCTAGCTTCTTACGGTTTGGGCTGTGGGCTGTTGACGTGTTTCCTTTTGCCCCCATAATTCAGTCTGTTTGTCCTAGACAAGTTTCAAAATCCGAGTATGCAGTTTTATTTATATTCTTTTTTGATTTTAGAAAGCTAGTTTTAAGTCAATTAATCAATCGAAATGTGGATTTTTCAAACAAACTTTACAGTTCGTTTTACCCCTTTGGAGCTAGAATTTTCCAAATCCCCTTCGTAGTGCACACCTACACTGTGATATGATACTTGAGCCCAAACTTCAGCTTCCTAGCTTTTACGGTTTGGGCTGTGGGCTGTTGACGTTAGTTTCCTTTTGCACCCATAATTCAGTCTGTTTTGTCCTAGACAAGTTTCAAAATACCGAGTATGCAGATTTATTTATATTCTTTTTTGATTTTAGAAACCTAGTTATAAGTCAATTAATCAATCGAAATGTGGATTTTTCAAACAAACTTTACAGTTCGTTTTACCCCCTTTGGAGCTAGAATTTTCCAAATCCCTTCGTAGTGCACACCTACACTGTGATATGATACTTGAGCCCAAACTTCAGCTTCCTAGCTTCTACGGTTTGGGCTGTGGGCTGTTGACGTTGTTTCCTTTTGCCCAACATAATTCAGTCTGTTTGTCCTAGACAAGTTTCAAAATACCGAGTATGCAGATTTATTTATATTCTTTTTTGATTTTAGAAACTAGTTTTAAGTCAATTAATCAATCGAAATGTGGATTTTTCAAACAAACTTTACAGTTCGTTTTACCCCCTTTGGAGCTAGAATTTTCCAAATCCCCTTCGTAGTGCACACCTACACTATGATAGGATACTTGAGCCAAACTTCAGCTTCCTAGCTTCTACGGTTTGGGCTGTGGGCTGTTGACGTAGTTTCCTTTTGCCCCCATAATTCAGTCTGTTTGTCCTAGACAAGTTTCAAAATACCGAGTATGCAGATTTATTTATATTCTTTTTTGATTTTAAAACCTAGTTTTAAGTCAATTAATCAATCGAAATGTGGATTTTTCAAACAAACTTTACAGTTCGTTTTCCCCCCTTTGGAGCTAGAATTTTCCAAATCCCCTTCGTAGTGCACACCTACACTATGATAGGATACTTGAGCCCAAACTTCAGCTTCCTAGCTTCTACGGTTTGGGCTGTGGGCTGTTGACGTTGTTTCCTTTTGCCCCCATAATTCAGTCTGTTTGTCCTAGACAAGTTTCAAAATCCGAGTATGCAGATTTTTTATATTCTTTTTTTGATTTTAGAAAGCTAGTTTTAAGTCAATTAACCAATCGAAATGTGGATTTTTCAAACAAACTTTACAGCTCGTTTTCCCCCCTTTGGAGCTAGAATTTTAAAATCCTTTGATAGAATACTTGAGCCCAAATTTCAGCTTCCTAGCTTTTACGGTTTGGTCTGTGGGCTGTTGACGTAGTTTCCTTTTGCCCCATAATTCAGTCTGTGTGTCCTAGACAGTTTCAAAATACCGAGTATGCAGTTTTATTATATTCTTTTTTTGATTTTAGAAAGCTAGTTTTAAGTCAATAACCAATCGAAATGTGGATTTTTCAAACAAACTTTACAGCTCGTTTTCCCCCTTTGGAGCTAGAATTTTCCAAATCCCCTTCGTAGTGCACACCTACACTGTGATATGATACTTGAGCCCAACTTCAGCTTCCTAGCTTTTACGGTTTGGGCTGTGGCTGTGGGCTGTTGACGTAGTTTCCTTTTGCCCCATAATTCAGTCTGTGTGTCCTAGACAAGTTTCAAAATACCGAGTATGCAGTTTTATTTATATTCTTTTTTGATTTTAGAAAGCTAGTTTTAAGTCAATTAATCATCGAAATGTGGATTTTTCAAACAAACTTTACAGTTCGTTTTCCCCCTTTGGAGCTAGAATTTTCCAAATCCCCTTCGTAGTGCACACCTACACTATGATAGGATACTTGAGCCAAACTTCAGCTTCCTAGCTTTTACGGTTTGGGCTGTGGGCTGTTGACGTAGTTTCCTTTTGCCCCCATAATTCAGTCTGTTTGTCCTAGACAAGTTTCAAAATACCGAGTATGCAGTTTATTTATATTCTTTTTTTGATTTTAGAACTAGTTTTAAGTCAATTATCAATCGAAATGTTGGATTTTTCAAACAAACTTTACAGCTTCGTTTTCCCCCCTTGGAGCTAGAATTTCCCCAAATTCCCTTCGTAGTGCACACCTACACTATGATAGGATACTTGAGCCCAAACTTCAGCTTCCTAGCTTCTACGATTTGGGCTGTGGGCTGTTGACGTTGTTTCCTTTTGCCCCCATAATTCAGTCTGTTTAGTCCTAGACAAGTTTTCAAAATACCGAGTATGCAGTTTATTTATATTCTTTTTTTGATTTTAGAAACCTAGTTATAAGTCAATTAATCAATCGAAATGTGGATTTTTCAAACAAACTTTACAGTCTCGTTTTACTCCCCCTTTGGAGCTAGAATTTTCCAAATCCCCTTCGTAGTGCACACCTACACTGTGATATGATACTTGAGCCCAAACTTCAGCTTCCTAGCTTTTACGGTTTGGGCTGTGGGCTGTTGACGTTGTTTCCTTTTGCCCCCATAATTCAGTCTGTTTTGTCCTAGACAAGTTTCAAAATACCGAGTATGCAGATTTATTTATATTCTTTTTTTGATTTTAGAAACCTAGTTTTAAGTCATTAATCAATCGAAATGTGGATTTTTCAAACAAACTTTACAGTTCGTTTTACCCCCTTTGGAGCTAGAATTTTCCAAATCCCCTTCGTAGTGCACACCTACACTATGATAGATACTTGAGCCCAAACTTCAGCTTCCTAGCTTTTACGGTTTGGGCTGTGGGCTGTTGACGTTGTTTCCTTTTGCCCCCATAATTCAGTCTGTTTGTCCTAGACAAGTTTCAAAATCCGAGTATGCAGATTTATTTATATTCTTTTTTTGATTTTAGAAAGCTAGTTTTAAGTCAATTAATCAATCGAATGTGGATTTTTCAAACAAACTTTACAGTTCGTTTTTCCCCCCTTGGAGCTAGAACAATTTTAAAAATCCTTTTGATAGAATACTTGAGCCCAAATTCAGCTTCCTAGCTTTTACGGTTTGGGCTGTGGGCTGTTGACGTAGTTTCCTTTGCCCCATAATTCAGTCTGTGTGTCCTAGACAAGTTTCAAAATACCGAGTATGCAGTTTTATTTATATTCTTTTTTGATTTTAGAAAGCTAGTTTTAAGTCAATTAACAATCGAAATGTGGATTTTTCAAACAAACTTTACAGCTCGTTTCCCCCCTTTGGAGCTAGAATTTTCCAAATCCCCTTCGTAGTGCACACCTACACTGTGATAGGATACTTGAGCCCAAACTTCAGCTTCCTAGCTTTTACGGTTTGGGCTGTGGGCTGTTGACGTAGTTTCCTTTTGCCCCATAATTCAGTCTGTGTGTGTCCTAGACAAGTTTCAAAATACCGAGTATGCAGTTTATTTATATTCTTTTTTGATTTTAGAAAGCTAGTTTTAAGTCAATTAATCAATCGAAATGTGGATTTTTCAAACAAACTTTACAGTTCGTTTTCCCCCTTTGGAGCTAGAATTTTCCAAATCCCCTTCGTAGTGCACACCTACACTATGATAGGATACTTGAGCCCAAACTTCAGCTTCCTAGCTTTACGGTTTGGGCTGTGGGCTGTTGACGTAGTTTCCTTTTGCCCCCATAATTCAGTCTGTTGTCCTAGACAAGTTTCAAAATACCGAGTATGCAGTTTTATTTATATTCTTTTTTTGATTTAGAAAGCTAGTTTTAAGTCATTAATCAATCGAAATGTGGATTTTTCAAACAAACTTTACAGTTCGTTTTACCCCCTTTGGAGCTAGAATTTTCCAAATCCCCTTCGTAGTGCACACCTACACTATGATAGGATACTTGAGCCCAAACTTCAGCTTCCTAGCTTCTACGGTTTGGGCTGTGGGCTGTTGACGTTGTTTCCTTTTGCCCCCATAATTCAGTCTGTTTGTCCTAGACAAGTTTCAAAATACCGAGTATGCAGTTTTTTTATATTCTTTTTTGATTTTAGAAAGCTAGTTTTAAGTCAATTAATCAATCGAAATGTGGATTTTTCAAACAAACTTTACAGTTCGTTTTACCCCCCTTTGGAGCTAGAATTTTCCAAATCCCCTTCGTAGTGCACACCTACACTGTGATGGATACTTGAGCCCAAACTTCAGCTTCCTAGCTTTTACGGTTTGGGCTGTGGGCTGTTGACGTAGTTTCCTTTTGCCCCATAATTCAGTCTGTTTGTCCTAGACAAGTTTCAAAATACCGAGTATGCAGTTTATTTATATTCTTTTTGATTTTAGAAACCTAGTTTTAAGTCAATTAATCAATCGAAATGTGGATTTTTCAAACAAACTTTACAGTTCGTTTTACCCCCCTTTGGAGCTAGAATTTTCCAAATCCCCTTCGTAGTGCACACCTACACTATGATAGGATACTTGAGCCCAAACTTCAGCTTCCTAGCTTTTACGGTTTGGGCTGTGGGCTGTTGACGTTGTTTCCTTTTGCCCCCATAATTCAGTCTGTTTGTCCTAGACAAGTTTCAAAATACCGAGTATGCAGATTTATTTATATTCTTTTTTTGATTTTAGAAAGCTAGTTTTAAGTCAATTAATCAATCGAAATGTGGATTTTTCAAACAAACTTTACAGCTCGTTTTTCCCCCCTTGGAGCTAGAATTTTTTTAAAATCCTTTGATAGAATACTTGAGCCCAAATTTCAGCTTCCTAGCTTTTACGGTTTGGCTGTGGGCTGTTGACGTAGTTTCCTTTTGCCCCCATAATTCAGTCTGTGTGTCCTAGACAAGTTTCAAAATACCGAGTATGCAGTTTTATTTATATTCTTTTTTTGATTTTAGAAACCTAGTTTTAGTCAATTAATCAATCGAAATGTGGATTTTTCAAACAAACTTTACAGTTCGTTTTCCCCCTTTGGAGCTAGAATTTTCCAAATCCCCTTCGTAGTGCACACCTACACTGTGATATGATACTTGAGCCAAACTTCAGCTTCCTAGCTTTTACGGTTTGGGCTGTGGGCTGTTGACGTAGTTTCCTTTTGCCCCATAATTCAGTCTGTTGTCCTAGACAAGTTTCAAATACCGAGTATGCAGTTTTATTTATATTCTTTTTTGATTTTAGAAAGCTAGTTAAGTCATTTAATCAATCGAAATGTGGATTTTTCAAACAAACTTTACAGCTTCGTTTCCCCCCTTTGGAGCTAGAATTTTCCAAATCCCCTTCGTAGTGCACACCTACACTATGATAGGATACTTGAGCCCAAACTTCAGCTTCCTAGCTTTACGGTTTGGGCTGTGGGCTGTTGACGTAGTTTCCTTTTGCCCCATAATTCAGTCTGTTTGTCCTAGACAAGTTTCAAAATCCGAGTATGCAGTTTTATTTATATTCTTTTTTTGATTTTAGAAACTAGTTTTAAGTCAATTAATCAATCGAAATGTGGATTTTTCAAACAACTTTACAGTTCGTTTTCCCCCCTTTGGAGCTAGAATTTTCCAAATCCCTTCGTAGTGCACACCTACACTATGATAGATACTTGAGCCCAACTTCAGCTTCCTAGCTTTTACGGTTTGGGCTGTGGGCTGTTGACGTTGTTTCCTTTTGCCCCCATAATTCAGTCTGTTTGTCCTAGACAAGTTTCAAAATACCGAGTATGCAGTTTATTTATATTCTTTTTTTGATTTTAGAAACTAGTTTTAAGTCAATTAATCAATCGAAATGTGGATTTTTCAAACAAACTTTACAGTTCGTTTTACCCCCTTTGGAGCTAGAATTTTCCAAATCCCCTTCGTAGTGCACACCTACACTATGATATGATACTTGAGCCCAAACTTCAGCTTCCTAGCTTTTACGGTTTGGGCTGTGGGCTGTTGACGTAGTTTCCTTTTGCCCCATAATTCAGTCTGTTTGTCCTAGACAAGTTTCAAAATACCGAGTATGCAGATTTTATTTATATTCTTTTTTTGATTTTAGAACCTAGTTTTAAGTCAATTAATCAATCGAAATGTGGATTTTTCAAACAAACTTTACAGTTCGTTTTACCCCCTTTTGGAGCTAGAATTTTCCAAATCCCCTTCGTAGTGCACACCTACACTGTGATAGATACTTGAGCCCAAACTTCAGCTTCCTAGCTTTTACGGTTTGGGCTGTGGGCTGTTGACGTGTTTCCTTTTGCCCCATAATTCAGTCTGTTGTCCTAGACAAGTTTCAAAATACCGAGTATGCAGTTTATTTATATTCTTTTTTTGATTTTAGAAACCTAGTTTTAAGTCAATTAATCAATCGAAATGTGGATTTTTCAAACAAACTTTACAGTTCGTTTTACCCCCTTTGGAGCTAGAATTTTCCAAATCCCCTTCGTAGTGCACACCTACACTATGATGATACTTGAGCCCAAACTTCAGCTTCCTAGCTTTTACGGTTTGGGCTGTGGGCTGTTGACGTTGTTTCCTTTTGCCCCCATAATTCAGTCTGTTTGTCCTAGACAAGTTTCAAAATACCGAGTATGCAGTTTATTTATATTCTTTTTTTGATTTTAGAAAGCTAGTTTTAAGTCAATTAATCAATCGAAATGTGGATTTTTCAAACAAACTTTACAGCTCGTTTTCCCCCCTTTGGAGCTAGAATTTTCAAATCCCTTCGTAGTGCACACCTACACTGATATGGATACTTGAGCCCAAACTTCAGCTTCCTAGCTTTTACGGTTTGGGCTGTGGGCTGTTGACGTAGTTTCCTTTTGCCCCATAATTCAGTCTGTGTGTCCTAGACAAGTTTCAAATACCGAGTATGCAGTTTTATTTATATTCTTTTTTGATTTTAGAAAGCTAGTTTTAAGTCAATTAATCAATCGAAATGTGGATTTTTCAAACAAACTTTACAGTTCGTTTTACCCCCCTTTGGAGCTAGAATTTTCCAAATCCCCTTCGTAGTGCACACCTACACTGTGATATGATACTTGAGCCCAACTTCAGCTTCCTAGCTTTACGGTTTGGGCTGTGGGCTGTTGACGTTGTTTCCTTTTGCCCCATAATTCAGTCTGTTTGTCCTAGACAAGTTTCAAAATACCGAGTATGCAGTTTTATTTATATTCTTTTTTTGATTTTAGAAACCTAGTTTTAAGTCAATTAATCAATCGAAATGTGGATTTTTCAAACAAACTTTACAGTTCGTTTTACCCCCTTTGGAGCTAGAATTTTCCAAATCCCCTTCGTAGTGCACACCTACACTGTGATATGATACTTGAGCCCAACTTCAGCTTCCTAGCTTTTACGTTTGGGCTGTGGCTGTTGACGTAGTTTCCTTTTGCCCCATAATTCAGTCTGTGTGTCCTAGACAAGTTTCAAAATCCGAGTATGCAGTTTTATTTATATTCTTTTTTTGATTTTAGAAACCTAGTTTTATCAATTAATCAATCGAAATGTGGATTTTTCAAACAAACTTTACAGTTCGTTTTACCCCCCTTTGGAGCTAGAATTTTCCAAATCCCCTTCGTAGTGCACACCTACACTATGATAGGATACTTGAGCCCAAACTTCAGCTTCCTAGCTTTTACGATTTGGCTGTGGGCTGTTGACGTTGTTTCCTTTTGCCCCATAATTCAGTCTGTTTGTCCTAGACAAGTTTCAAAATACCGAGTATGCAGTTTTATTTATATCTTTTTTGATTTTAGAAGCTATTTTAAGTCAATAATCAATCGAAATGGGGGATTTTTCAAACAAACTTTACAGTTCGTTTCCCCCCC
>NW_022060761.1:0-52698 GCF_003285725.1 Scaptodrosophila lebanonensis
AGTGCACACCTACCTAAATACCGAGTATGCAGTTTTATTTATATTCTTTTATTGATTTTAGAAAGCTAGTTTTAAGTCATTAACCAATCGAAATGTGGATTTTTCAAACAAACTTTACAGCTCGTTTTTCCCCTTTGGAGCTAGAATTTTCCAAATCCCCTTCGTAGTGCACACCTACACTGTGATATGATACTTGAGCCAAACTTCAGCTTCCTAGCTTTACGGTTTGGGCTGTGGGCTGTGGGCTGTTGACGTAGTTTCCTTTTGCCCCATAATTCAGTCTGTGTGTCCTAGACAAGTTTCAAAATACCGAGTATGCAGTTTTATTTATATTCTTTTTTGATTTTAGAAAGCTAGTTTTAAGTCAATTAACCAATCGAAATGTGGATTTTTCAAACAAACTTTACAGCTCGTTTTACCCCTTTGGAGCTAGAATTTCCAAATCCCCTTCGTAGTGCACACCTACACTGTGATAGGATACTTGAGCCCAAACTTCAGCTTCCTAGCTTTTACGGTTTGGGCTGTGGGCTGTTGACGTGTTTCCTTTTGCCCCATAATTCAGTCTGTTGTCCTAGACAAGTTTCAAATACCGAGTATGCAGATTTATTTATATTCTTTTTTTGTATTTTAGAAACCTAGTTTTAAGTCAATTAACCAATCGAAATGTGGATTTTTCAAACAAACTTTACAGTTCGTTTTCCCCCCTTTGGAGCTAGAATTTTCCAAATCCCCTTCGTAGTGCACACCTACACTATGATAGGATACTTGAGCCCAAACTTCAGCTTCCTAGCTTCTACGGTTGGGCTGTGGGCTGTTGACGTAGTTTCCTTTTGCCCCCATAATTCAGTCTGTTTGTCCTAGACAAGTTTCAAAATACCGAGTATGCAGATTTATTTATATTCTTTTTTTGATTTTAGAAACCTAGTTTTAAGTCAATTAACCAATCGAAATGTGGATTTTTCAAACAAACTTTACAGCTCGTTTTCCCCCCTTTGGAGCTAGAATTTTCCAAATCCCCTTCGTAGTGCACACCTACACTGTGATATGATACTTGAGCCCAAACTTCAGCTTCCTAGCTTTTACGGTTTGGGCTGTGGGCTGTGGACTGTTGACGTAGTTTCCTTTTGCCCCATAATTCAGTCTGTGTGTCCTAGACAAGTTTCAAATACCGAGTATGCAGTTTTATTTATATTCTTTTTTTGATTTTAGAAAGCTAGTTTTAAGTCAATTAACCAATCGAAATGTGGATTTTTCAAACAAACTTTACAGCTCGTTTTCCCCCCTTTGGAGCTAGAATTTTCCAAATCCCCTTCGTAGTGCACACCTACACTGTGATAGATACTTGAGCCCAAACTTCAGCTTCCTAGCTTTTACGGTTTGGGCTGTGGGCTGTTGACGTAGTTTCCTTTTGCCCCATAATTCAGTCTGTTTGTCCTAGACAAGTTTCAAAATACCGAGTATGCAGTTTTATTTATATTCTTTTTTTGATTTTAGAAAGCTAGTTTAAGTCAATTAACCAATCGAAATGTGGATTTTTCAAACAAACTTTACAGCTCGTTTTCCCCCCTTTGGAGCTAGAATTTTCCAAATCCCCTTCGTAGTGCACACCTACACTGTGATAGGATACTTGAGCCCAAACTTCAGCTTCCTAGCTTTTACGGTTTGGGCTGTGGGCTGTTGACGTAGTTTCCTTTTGCCCCATAATTCAGTCTGTGTGTCCTAGACAAGTTTCAAAATACCGAGTATGCAGTTTTATTTATATTCTTTTATTGATTTTAGAAAGCTAGTTTTAAGTCATTAACCAATCGAAATGTGGATTTTTCAAACAAACTTTACAGCTCGTTTTCCCCCTTTGGAGCTAGAATTTTCCAAATCCCCTTCGTAGTGCACACCTACACTGTGATAGGATACTTGAGCCCAAACTTCAGCTTCCTAGCTTTTACGGTTTGGGCTGTGGGCTGTTGACGTAGTTTCCTTTTGCCCCATAATTCAGTCTGTGTGTCCTAGACAAGTTTCAAAATACCGAGTATGCAGTTTTATTTATATTCTTTTTTTGATTTTAGAAAGCTAGTTTTAAGTCAATTAACCAATCGAAATGTGGATTTTTCAAACAAACTTTACAGCTCGTTTTCCCCCCTTTGGAGCTAGAATTTTCCAAATCCCCTTCGTAGTGCACACCTACACTGTGATAGGATACTTGAGCCCAAACTTCAGCTTCCTAGCTTTTACGGTTTGGGCTGTGGGCTGTTGACGTAGTTTCCTTTTGCCCCATAATTCAGTCTGTGTGTCCTAGACAAGTTTCAAAATACCGAGTATGCAGTTTTATTTATATTCTTTTATTGATTTTAGAAAGCTAGTTTTAAGTCAATTAACCAATCGAAATGTGGATTTTTCAAACAAACTTTACAGCTCGTTTTCCCCCCTTTGGAGCTAGAATTTTCCAAATCCCCTTCGTAGTGCACACCTACACTGTGATAGGATACTTGAGCCCAACTTCAGCTTCCTAGCTTTTACGGTTTGGGCTGTGGGCTGTTGACGTAGTTTCCTTTTGCCCCATAATTCAGTCTGTGTGTCCTAGACAAGTTTCAAAATACCGAGTGCAGTTTTATTTATATTCTTTTATTGATTTTAGAAAGCTAGTTTTAATCAATTAACCAATCGAAATGTGGATTTTTCAAACAAACTTTACAGCTCGTTTTCCCCCTTTGGAGCTAGATTTTCCAAATCCCCTTCGTAGTGCACACCTACACTGTGATATGATACTTGAGCCCAACTTCAGCTTCCTAGCTTTTACGGTTTGGGCTGTGGGCTGTTGACGTAGTTTCCTTTTACCCATAATTCAGTACTGTGTGTCCCTAGACAAGTTATTCAAAATAACCGAGTATGCAGATTTATTTATATTCTTTTTTTGATTTTAGAAACCTAGTTTAAGTCAAATAACCAATCGAAATGTGGATTTTTCAAACAAACTTTACAGCTCGTTTTCCCCCCTTTGGAAGCTAGAATTTTTCCAAATCCCTTCGTAGTGCACACACCTACACTATGATAGGATACTTGAGCCAAACTTCGCTTCCTAGCTTCTACGATTTGGGCTGTGGCTTGGCTGTTTGACCGTAGTTTTCCTTTTACCCCATAATTCAGTCTGTGTGTCCTAGACAAGTTTCAAATACCGAGTATTGCAGTTTATTTATATTCTTTTTTTGATTTTAGAAAGCTAGTTTTAAGGCAATTAATTCAATCGAAGTGTGGATTTTTCAAAAAAACTTTCCAGTTCGTTTTCCCCCCTTTGGACTAGAATTTCCAAATCCCTTCGTAAGTGCACAACCTTACACTGTGATAGGATACATTGAACCTAAAACTTCCAGCTTCCTAGCTTTTACGGTTTGGGCTGTGGGCTGTGGGCTGTTGACGTAGTTTCCTTTTGCCCCATAAATTCAGTCTGTGTGTCCTAGACAAGTTTCAAAATACCGAGTATGCAGGTTTTAATTATATTCTTTTTATTGCTTTAGAAAGCTAGTTTTAAGTCAATTAACCAATCGAAATGTGGATTTTCAAACAAACTTTACAGCTCGTTTTCCCCCCTTTGGAGACTAGAATTTTCCAAATCCCTTCGTAGTGCACACCTACACTGTGATATGATACTTGAGCCCAAACTTCAGCTTCCTAGCTTCTACGATTTGGGCTGTGGGCTGTTGACGTAGTTTCCTTTTGCCCCATAATTCAGTCTGTTTGTCCTAGACAAGTTTTCAAAATTACCGAGTATGCAGATTTATTTATTATTCTTTTTTTGATTTTAGAAACCTAGTTTTAAGTCAATTAACCAATCGAAATGTGGATTTTTCAAACAACTTTACAGCTTCGTTTTACCCCCTTTGGAGCTAGAATTTTCCAAATCCCCTTCGTAGTGCACACCTACACTATGACAGGGATACTTGAGCCCAACACTTCAGCTTCCTAGCTTCTACGATTTGGGCTGTGGGCTGTTGACGTAGTTTCCTTTTACCCATAATTCAGTCTGTGTGTCCTAGACAAGTTTCAAAATACCGAGTATGAAGATTTATTTATATTCTTTTTTTGATTTGAGAAACCTAGTTTTAAGTCAAATAAACCAATCGAAATGTGGATTTTTCAAACAAACTTTGCAGCTCGTTTTCCCCTCTTTGGAACTAGAATTTTCCAAATCCCCTCCGTAGTGCACACCTACACTGTGATAGGATACATGAACCCAAACTCCAGCTTCCTAGCTTTTACGGTTTGGGCTGTGGGCTGTGGGCTGTTGACGTAGTTTCCTTTGCCCCATAATTCAGTCTGTGTGTCCTAGACAAGTTTCAAAATACCGAGTATGCAGTTTTATTTATATTCTGTTTTTGATTTTAGAAACCTAGTTTTAAGTCAATTAATCAATCGAAATGTGGATTTTTCAAACAAACTTTACAGCTCATTTTCCCCTCTTTGGAGCAAGAATTTTCCAAATCCCCTTCGTAGTGCACACTTACACTGTGATATGATACTTGAGCCCAAACTTCAGCTTCCTAGCTTTTACGGTTTGGGCTGTGGGCTGTGGGCTGTTGACGTAGTTTCCTTTTGCCCCATAATTCAGTCTGTGTGTCCTAGACAAGTTCAAAATACCGAGTATGCAGTTTATTTATATTCTTTTTTTTGATTTTAGAAAAGCTAGTTTTAAGTCAATTAATTAATCGAAATGTGGATTGTTCAAACAAACTTTACAGTTCGTTTTCCCCCCTTTGGAACTAGAATTTTCCAAATCCCCTTCGTAGTGCACACCTACACTGTGATAGGATACATGAACCTAAACTCCAGCTTCCTAGCTTTTACGGTTTGGGCTGTGGGCTGTTGACGTAGTTTCCTTTTGCCCCCATAATTCAGTCTGTGTGTCCTAGACAAGTTTCAAAATACCGAGTATGCAGTTTTATTTATATTCTTTTTTTGATTTTAGAAAGCTAGTTTTAAGTCAATTAATTAATCGAAATGTGGATTTTTCAAACAAACTTTACAGTTCGTTTTCCCCCCCTTTGGAACAAGAATTTTCCAAATCCCCTTCGTAGTGCACACCTACACTGTGATATGATACTTGAGCCCAAACTTCAGCTTCCTAGCTTTTACGGTTTGGGCTGTGGGCTGTGGGCTGTTGACGTAGTTTCCTATTGCCCCATAATTCAATCTGTGTGTTCTAGACAAGTTTCAAAATACCGAGTATGCAGTTTTATTTATATTCTTTTATTGATTTAAGAAAGCTAGTTTTAATTCACTTAACCAATCGAAATGTGGATTTTTCAAACAAACTTTACAGCTCGTTTTCCCCCCTTTGGAACTAGAATTTTCCAAATCCCCTTCGTAGTGCACACCTACACTGTGATAGGATACATGAACCCAAACTCCAGCTTCCTAGCTTTTACGGTTTGGGCTGTGGGGCTGTGGGCTGTTGACGTAGTTTCCTTTTGCCCCATAATTCAGTCTGTGTGTCCTAGACAAGTTTCAAAATACCGAGTATGCAGTTTTATTTATATTCTGTTTTTGATTTTAGAAACCTAGTTTTAAGTCAATTAATCAATCGAAATGTGGATTTTCAAACAAACTTTACAGCTCGTTTTCCCCTCTTTGGAGCAAGAATTTTCCAAATCCCCTTCGTAGTGCACACTTACACTGTGATATGATACTTGAGCCCAAACTTCAGCTTCCTAGCTTTTACGGTTTGGGCTGTGGGCTGTGGGCTGTTGACGTAGTTTCCTTTTTCCCCATAATTCAGTCTGTGTGTCCTAGACAAGTTTCAAAATACCGAGTATGCAGTTTTATTTATATTCTTTTATTGCTTTAAGAAAGCTAGTTTTAATTCACTTAACCAATCGAAATGTGGATTTTTCAAACAAACTTTACAGCTCGTTTTCCCCCCTTTGGAACTAGAATTTTCCAAATCCCCTTCGTAGTGCACACCTACACTGTGATAGGATACATGAACCCAAACTCAGCTTCCTAGCTTTTACGGTTTGGGCTGTGGGCTGTGGGCTGTTGACGTAGTTTCCTTTTGCCCCATAATTCAGTCTGTGTGTCCTAGACAAGTTTCAAAATACCGAGTATGCAGTTTTATTTATATTCTGTTTTTGATTTTAGAAACCTAGTTTTAAGTCAATTAATCAATCGAAATGTGGATTTTTCAAACAAACTTTACAGCTCGTTTTCCCCTCTTTGGAGCTAGAATTTTCCAAATCCCCTTCGTAGTGCACACTACACTGTGATATGATACTTGAGCCCAAACTTCAGCTTCCTAGCTTTTACGGTTTGGGCTGTGGGCTGTTGACGTAGTTTCCTTTTGCCCCATAATTCAGTCTGTGTGTCCTAGACAAGTTTCAAAATACCGAGTATGCAGTTTTATTTATATTCTTTTATTGATTTTAGAAAGCTAGTTTTAATTCAATTAACCAATCGAAATGTGGATTTTTCAAACAAACTTTACAGTTCGTTTTACCCCCTTTGGAGCTAGAATTTTCCAAATCCCCTTCGTAGTGCACACCTACACTATGATAGGATACATGAACCCAAACTTCAGCTTCCTAGCTTCTACGATTTGGGCTGTGGGCTGTTGACGTAGTTTCCTTTTACCCCATAATTCAGTCTGTGTGTCCTAGACAAGTTTCAAAATACCGAGTATGCAGTTTTATTTATATTCTTTTTTTGATTTTAGAAAGCTAGTTTTAATTCAATTAATCAATCGAAATGTGGATTTTTCAAACAAACTTTACAGTTCGTTTTCCCCCCTTTGGAACTAGAATTTTCCAAATCCCCTTCGTAGTGCACACCTACACTGTGATAGGATACATGAACCTAAACTCAGCTTCCTAGCTTTTACGGTTTGGGCTGTGGGCTGTTGACGTAGTTTCCTTTTGCCCCCATAATTCAGTCTGTTTGTCCTAGACAAGTTTCAAAATACCGAGTATGAAGATTTATTTATATTCTTTTTTTGATTTTAGAAACCTAGTTTTAAGTCAAATAACCAATCGAAATGTGGATTTTTCAAACAAACTTTGCAGCTCGTTTTCCCCCCTTTGGAACTAGAATTTTCCAAATCCCCTTCGTAGTGCACACCTACACTGTGATAGGATACATGAACCCAAACTCCAGCTTCCTAGCTTTTACGGTTTGGGCTGTGGGCTGTTGACGTAGTTTCCTTTTGCCCCATAATTCAGTCTGTGTGTCCTAGACAAGTTTCAAAATACCGAGTATGCAGTTTTATTTATATTCTGTTTTTGATTTTAGAAACCTAGTTTTAAGTCAATTAATCAATCGAAATGTGGATTTTTCAAACAAACTTTACAGCTCGTTTTCCCCTCTTTGGAGCAAGAATTTTCCAAATCCCCTTCGTAGTGCACACTTACACTGTGATATGATACTTGAGCCCAAACTTCAGCTTCCTAGCTTTTACTGTTTGGGCTGTGGGCTGTTGACGTAGTTTCCTTTTGCCCCATAATTCAGTCTGTGTGTCCTAGACAAGTTTCAAAATACCGAGTATGCAGTTTTATTTATATTCTTTTTTTGATTTTAGAAAGCTAGTTTTAAGTCAATTAATAATCGATATGTGGATTTTTCAAACAAACTTTACAGTTCGTTTTCCCCCCTTTGGAACTAGAATTTTCCAAATCCCCTTCGTAGTGCACACCTACACTGTGATAGGATACATGAACCTAAACTCCAGCTTCCTAGCTTTTACGGTTTGGGCTGTGGGCTGTTGACGTAGTTTCCTTTTGCCCCCATAATTCAGTCTGTGTGTCCTAGACAAGTTTCAAAATACCGAGTATGCAGTTTTATTTATATTCTTTTTTTGATTTTAGAAAGCTAGTTTTTAAGTCAATTAATAATCGAAATGTGGATTTTTCAAACAAACTTTACAGTTCGTTTTCCCCCCTTTGGAACAAGAATTTTCCAAATCCCCTTCGTAGTGCACACCTACACTGTGATATGATACTTGAGCCCAAACTTCAGCTTCCTAGCTTTTACGGTTTGGGCTGTGGGCTGTGGGCTGTTGACGTAGTTTCCTATTGCCCCATAATTCAATCTGTGTGTTCTAGACAAGTTTCAAAATACCGAGTATGCAGTTTTATTTATATTCTTTTATTGATTTAAGAAAGCTAGTTTTAATTCACTTAACCAATCGAAATGTGGATTTTTCAAACAAACTTTACAGTTCGTTTTACCCCCTTTGGAGCTAGAATTTTCCAAATCCCCTTCGTAGTGCACACCTACACTATGATAGGATACATGAACCCAAACTTCAGCTTCCTAGCTTCTACGGTTTGGGCTGTGGGCTGTGGGCTGTTGACGTAGTTTCCTTTTGCCCCTATAATTCAGTCTGTTTGTCCTAGACAAGTTTCAAAATACCGAGTATGAAGATTTATTTATATTCTTTTTTTGATTTTAGAAACCTAGTTTTAAGTCAAATAACCAATCGAAATGTGGATTTTTCAAGCAAACTTTACAGCTCGTTTTCCCCCCTTTGCAGCTAGAATTTTCCAAATCCCCTTCGTAGTGCACACATACACTGTGATATGATACTTGAGCCCAAACTTCAGCTTCCTAGCTTTTACGGTTTGGGCTGTGGGCTGTTGACGTAGTTTCCTATTGCCCCATAATTCAGTCTGTGTGTTCTAGACAAGTTTCAAAATACCGAGTATGCAGTTTTATTTATATTCTTTTATTGATTTAAGAAAGCTAGTTTTAATTCACTTAACCAATCGAAATGTGGATTTTTCAAACAAACTTTACAGTTCGTTTTCCCCCCTTTGGAACTAGAATTTTCCAAATCCCCTTCGTAGTGCACACCTACACTGTGATATGATACTTGAGCCCAAACTTCAGCTTCCTAGCTTTTACGGTTTGGGCTGTGGGCTGTTGACGTAGTTTCCTATTGCCCCATAATTCAGTCTGTGTGTTCTAGACAAGTTTCAAAATACCGAGTATGCAGTTTTATTTATATTCTGTTTTTGATTTTAGAAACCTAGTTTTAAGTCAATTAATCAATCGAAATGTGGAATTTTCAAACAAACTTTACAGCTCGTTTTCCCCCCTTTGGAGCTAGACTTTTCCAAATCCCCTTCGTAGTGCACACATACACTGTGATATGATACTTGAGCCCAAACTTCAGCTTCCTAGCTTTTACGGTTTGGGCTGTGGGCTGTTGACGTAGTTTCCTTTTGCCCCATAATTCAGTATGTGTGTCCTAGACAAGTTTCAAAATACCGAGTATGCAGTTTTATTTACATTCTGTTTTTGATTTTAGAAAGCTAGTTTTAAGTCAATTAACCAATCGAAATGTGGATTTTTCAAACAAACTTTACAGCTCGTTTTCCCCCCTTTGGAACTAGAATTTTCCAAATCCCCTTCGTAGTGCACACCTACACTGTGATAGGATACATGAACCCAAACTTCAGCTTCCTAGCTTTTACGGTTTGGGCTGTGGGCTGTTGACGTAGTTTCCTTTTGCCCCATAATTCAGTCTGTGTGTCCTAGACAAGTTTCAAAATACCGAGTATGCAGATTTATTTATATTCTGTTTTTGATTTTAGAAACCTAGTTTTAAGTCAATTAATCAATCGAAATGTGGATTTTTCAAACAAACTTTACAGCTCGTTTTCCCCTCTTTGGAGCAAGAATTTTCCAAATCCCCTTCGTAGTGCACACTTACACTGTGATATGATACTTGAGCCCAAACTTCAGCTTCCTAGCTTTTACGGTTTGGGCTGTGGGCTGTTGACGTAGTTTCCTTTTGCCCCATAATTCAGTCTGTGTGTCCTAGACAAGTTTCAAAATACCGAGTATGCAGTTTTATTTATATTCTTTTTTTGATTTTAGAAAGCTAGTTTTAAGTCAATTAACCAATCGAAATGTGGATTTTTCAAACAAACTTTACAGCTCGTTTTCCCCCCTTTGGAACTAGAATTTTCCAAATCCCCTTCGTAGTGCACACCTACCTAAACACCGAGTATGCAGTTTTATTTATATTCTTTTATTGCTTTTAGAAAGCTAGTTTTAAGTCAATTAACCAATCGAAATGTGGATTTTTGAAACAAACTTTACGGCTCGTTTTTCTCCCTTTGGAGCTAGAATTTTCCAAATCCCCTTCGTAGTGCACACCTACACTGTGATATGACACTTGAGCCCAAACTTCAGCTTCCTAGCTTTTACGGTTTGGGCTGTGGCTGTGGGCTGTTGACGTAGTTTCCTTTTGCCCCATAATTCAGTCTGTGTGTCCTAGACAAGTTTCAAAATACCGAGTATGCAGTTTTATTTATATTCTTTTATTGCTTTTAGAAAGCTAGTTTTAATTCAATTAACCAATCGAAATGTGGATTTTTCAAACAAACTTTACAGTTCGTTTTACCCCCTTTGGAGCTAGAATTTTCCAAATCCCCTTCGTAGTGCACACCTACACTATGATAGGATACATGAACCCAAACTTCAGCTTCCTAGCTTCTACGGTTTGGGCTGTGGGCTGTTGACGTAGTTTCCTTTTGCCCCTATAATTCAGTCTGTTTGTCCTAGACAAGTTTCAAAATACCGAGTATGAAGATTTATTTATATTGATTTTAGAAACCTAGTTTTAAGTCAACAATGTGGATTTTTCAAGCAAACTTTACAGCTCGTTTTCCCCCCTTTGCAGCTAGAATTTTCCAAATCCCCTTCGTAGTGCACACCTACACTGTGATATGATACTTGAGCCCAAACTTCAGCTTCCTAGCTTTTACGGTTTGGGCTGTGGGCTGTGGGCTGTTGACGTAGTTTCCTTTTGCCCCATAATTCAGTCTGTGTGTCCTAGACAAGTTTCAAAATACCGAGTATGCAGTTTTATTTATATTCTTTTATTGATTTAAGAAAGCTAGTTTTAATTCACTTAACCAATCGAAATGTGGATTTTTCAAACAAACTTTACAGCTCGTTTTCCCCCCTTTGGAGCTAGACTTTTCCAAATCCCCTTCGTAGTGCACACATACACTGTGATATGATACTTGAGCCCAAACTTCAGCTTCCTAGCTTTTACGGTTTGGGCTGTGGGCTGTTGACGTAGTTTCCTTTTGCCCCATAATTCAGTATGTGTGTCCTAGACAAGTTTCAAAATACCGAGTATGAAGATTTATTTATATTCTTTTTTTGATTTTAGAAACCTAGTTTTAAGTCAAATAACCAATCGAAATGTGGATTTTTCAAACAAACTTTACAGCTCGTTTTCCCCCCTTTGGAGCTAGACTTTTCCAAATCCCCTTCGTAGTGCACACCTACACTGTGATATGATACTTGAGCCCAAACTTCAGCTTCCTAGCTTTTACGGTTTGGGCTGTGGGCTGTTGACGTAGTTTCCTTTTGCCCCATAATTCAGTATGTGTGTCCTAGACAAGTTTCAAAATACCGAGTATGCAGTTTTATTTACATTCTGTTTTTGATTTTAGAAAGCTAGTTTTAAGTCAATTAACCAATCGAAATGTGGATTTTTCAAACAAACTTTACAGCTCGTTTTCCCCCCTTTGGAACTAGAATTTTCCAAATCCCCTTCGTAGTGCACACCTACACTGTGATAGGATACATGAACCCAAACTCCAGCTTCCTAGCTTTTACGGTTTGGGCTGTGGGCTGTTGACGTAGTTTCCTTTTGCCCCATAATTCAGTCTGTGTGTCCTAGACAAGTTTCAAAATACCGAGTATGCAGTTTTATTTATATTCTGTTTTTGATTTTAGAAACCTAGTTTTAAGTCAATTAATCAATCGAAATGTGGATTTTTCAAACAAACTTTACAGCTCGTTTTCCCCCTCTTTGGAGCAAGAATTTTCCAAATCCCCTTCGTAGTGCACACTTACACTGTGATATGATACTTGAGCCCAAACTTCAGCTTCCTAGCTTTTACGGTTTGGGCTGTGGGCTGTTGACGTAGTTTCCTTTTGCCCCATAATTCAGTCTATGTGTCCTAGACAAGTTTCAAAATACCGAGTGTGCAGTTTTATTTATATTCTTTTATTGATTTTAAGAAAGCTAGTTTTAATTCACTTAACCAATCGAAATGTGGATTTTTCAAACAAACTTTACAGCTCGTTTTCCCCCCTTTGGAGCTAGACTTTTCCAAATCCCCTTCGTAGTGCACACCTACACTGTGATATGATACTTGAGCCCAAACTTCAGCTTCCTAGCTTTTACGGTTTGGGCTGTGGGCTGTGGGCTGTTGACGTAGTTTCCTTTTGCCCCATAATTCAGTCTGTGTGTCCTAGACAAGTTTCAAAATACCGAGTATGCAGTTTTATTTATATTCTTTTTTTGATTTTAGAAAGCTAGTTTTAAGTCAATTAACCAATCGAAATGTGGATTTTTCAAACAAACTTTACAGCTCGTTTTCCCCCCTTTGGAGCTAGAATTTTCCAAATCCCCTTCGTAGTGCACACCTACCTAAACACCGAGTATGCAGTTTTATTTATATTCTTTTATTGCTTTTAGAAAGCTAGTTTTAAGTCAATTAACCAATCGAAATGTGGATTTTTGAAACAAACTTTACGGCTCGTTTTTCTCCCTTTGGAGCTAGAATTTTCCAAATTCCCTTCGTAGTGCACACCTACACTGTGATATGATACTTGAGCCCAAACTTCAGCTTCCTAGCTTCTACGATTTGGGCTGTGGGCTGTTGACGTTGTTTCCTTTTGCCCCATAATTCAGTCTGTTTGTCCTAGACAAGTTTCAAAATTTCGAGTATGCAGATTTATTTATATTCTTTTTTTGATTTTAGAAACCTAGTTTTAAGTCAATTAACCAATCGAAATGTGGATTTTTCAAACAAACTTTACAGTTCGTTTTACCCCCTTTGGAGCTAGAATTTTCCAAATCCCCTTCGTAGTGCACACCTACACTATGACAGGATACTTGAGCCCAAACTTCAGCTTCCTAGCTTCTACGATTTGGGCTGTGGGCTGTTGACGTAGTTTCCTTTTACCCCATAATTCAGTCTGTGTGTCCTAGACAAGTTTCAAAATACCGAGTATGCAGTTTTATTTATATTCTTTTATTGCTTTTAGAAAGCTAGTTTTAATTCAATTAACCAATCGAAATGTGGATTTTTCAAAAAAACTTTACAGTTCGTTTTACCCCCTTTGGAGCTAGCATTTTCCAAATCCCCTTCGTAGTGCACACCTACACTATGATAGGATACATGAACCCAAACTTCAGCTTCCTAGCTTCTACGATTTGGGCTGTGGGCTGTTGACGTAGTTTCCTTTTACCCCATAATTCAGTCTGTGTGTCCTAGACAAGTTTCAAAATACCGAGTATGCAGTTTTATTTATATTCTTTTTTTGATTTTAGAAAGCTAGTTTTAATTCACTTAACCAATCGAAATGTGGATTTTTCAAACAAACTTTACAGCTCGTTTTCCCCCCTTTGGAACTAGAATTTTCCAAATCCCCTTCGTAGTGCACACCTACACTGTGATAGGATACATGAACCTAAACTCCAGCTTCCTAGCTTTTACGGTTTGGGCTGTGGGCTGTTGACGTAGTTTCCTTTTGCCCCCATAATTCAGTCTGTGTGTTCTAGACAAGTTTCAAAATACCGAGTATGCAGTTTTAATTATATTCTTTTATTGCTTTTAGAAAGCTAGTTTTAAGTCAATTAACCAATCGAAATGTGGATTTTTCAAACAAACTTTACAGCTCGTTTTCCCCCCTTTGGAACTAGAATTTTCCAAATCCCCTTCGTAGTGCACACCTACACTGTGATAGGATACTTGAGCCCAAACTTCAGCTTCCTAGCTTTTACGGTTTGGGCTGTGGGCTGTTGACGTAGTTTCCTTTTGCCCCATAATTCAGTCTGTGTGTTCTAGACAAGTTTCAAAATACCGAGTATGCAGTTTTAATTATATTCTTTTATTGCTTTTAGAAAGCTAGTTTTAAGTCAATTAACCAATCGAAATGTGGATTTTTCAAACAAACTTTACAGCTCGTTTTCCCCCCTTTGGAGCTAGAATTTTCCAAATTCCCTTCGTAGTGCACACCTACACTGTGATATGATACTTGAGCCCAAACTTCAGCTTCCTAGCTTCTACGATTTGGGCTGTGGGCTGTTGACGTTGTTTCCTTTTGCCCCATAATTCAGTCTGTGTGTCCTAGACAAGTTTCAAAATACCGAGTATGCAGATTTATTTATATTCTTTTTTTGATTTTAGAAACCTAGTTTTAAGTCAATTAACCAATCGAAATGTGGATTTTTCAAACAAACTTTACAGTTCGTTTTACCCCCTTTGGAGCTAGAATTTTCCAAATCCCCTTCGTAGTGCACACCTACACTATGACAGGATACTTGAGCCCAAACTTCAGCTTCCTAGCTTCTACGATTTGGGCTGTGGGCTGTTGACGTAGTTTCCTTTTACCCCATAATTCAGTCTGTGTGTCCTAGACAAGTTTCAAAATACCGAGTATGCAGTTTTATTTATATTCTTTTTTTGATTTTAGAAAGCTAGTTTTAAGGCAATTAATTAATCGAAGTGTGGATTTTTCAAAAAAACTTTACAGTTCGTTTTCCCCCCTTTGGAACTAGAATTTTCCAAATCCCCTTCGTAGTGCACACCTACACTGTGATAGGATACATGAACCTAAACTCCAGCTTCCTAGCTTTTACGGTTTGGGCTGTGGGCTGTGGGCTGTTGACGTAGTTTCCTTTTGCCCCATAATTCAGTCTGTGTGTCCTAGACAAGTTTCAAAATACCGAGTATGCAGTTTTAATTATATTCTTTTATTGCTTTTAGAAAGCTAGTTTTAAGTCAATTAACCAATCGAAATGTGGATTTTTCAAACAAACTTTACAGCTCGTTTTCCCCCCTTTGGAGCTAGAATTTTCCAAATTCCCTTCGTAGTGCACACATACACTGTGATATGATACTTGAGCCCAAACTTCAGCTTCCTAGCTTCTACGATTTGGGCTGTGGGCTGTTGACGTTGTTTCCTTTTGCCCCATAATTCAGTCTGTTTGTCCTAGACAAGTTTCAAAATTTCGAGTATGCAGATTTATTTATATTCTTTTTTTGATTTTAGAAACCTAGTTTTAAGTCAATTAACCAATCGAAATGTGGATTTTTCAAACAAACTTTACAGTTCGTTTTACCCCCTTTGGAGCTAGAATTTTCCAAATCCCCTTCGTAGTGCACACCTACACTATGACAGGATACTTGAGCCCAAACTTCAGCTTCCTAGCTTCTACGATTTGGGCTGTGGGCTGTTGACGTAGTTTCCTTTTACCCCATAATTCAGTCTGTGTGTCCTAGACAAGTTTCAAAATACCGAGTATGAAGATTTATTTATATTCTTTTTTTGATTTTAGAAACCTAGTTTTAAGTCAAATAACCAATCGAAATGTGGATTTTTCAAACAAACTTTGCAGCTCGTTTTCCCCTCTTTGGAACTAGAATTTTCCAAATCCCCTCCGTAGTGCACACCTACACTGTGATAGGATACATGAACCCAAACTCCAGCTTCCTAGCTTTTACGGTTTGGGCTGTGGGCTGTGGGCTGTTGACGTAGTTTCCTTTTGCCCCATAATTCAGTCTGTGTGTCCTAGACAAGTTTCAAAATACCGAGTATGCAGTTTTATTTATATTCTGTTTTTGATTTTAGAAACCTAGTTTTAAGTCAATTAATCAATCGAAATGTGGATTTTTCAAACAAACTTTACAGCTCGTTTTCCCCTCTTTGGAGCAAGAATTTTCCAAATCCCCTTCGTAGTGCACACTTACACTGTGATATGATACTTGAGCCCAAACTTCAGCTTCCTAGCTTTTACGGTTTGGGCTGTGGGCTGTGGGCTGTTGACGTAGTTTCCTTTTGCCCCATAATTCAGTCTGTGTGTCCTAGACAAGTTTCAAAATACCGAGTATGCAGTTTTATTTATATTCTTTTTTTGATTTTAGAAAGCTAGTTTTAAGTCAATTAATTAATCGAAATGTGGATTTTTCAAACAAACTTTACAGTTCGTTTTCCCCCCTTTGGAACTAGAATTTTCCAAATCCCCTTCGTAGTGCACACCTACACTGTGATAGGATACATGAACCTAAACTCCAGCTTCCTAGCTTTTACGGTTTGGGCTGTGGGCTGTTGACGTAGTTTCCTTTTGCCCCCATAATTCAGTCTGTGTGTCCTAGACAAGTTTCAAAATACCGAGTATGCAGTTTTATTTATATTCTTTTTTTGATTTTAGAAAGCTAGTTTTAAGTCAATTAATTAATCGAAATGTGGATTTTTCAAACAAACTTTACAGTTCGTTTTCCCCCCTTTGGAACAAGAATTTTCCAAATCCCCTTCGTAGTGCACACCTACACTGTGATATGATACTTGAGCCCAAACTTCAGCTTCCTAGCTTTTACGGTTTGGGCTGTGGGCTGTGGGCTGTTGACGTAGTTTCCTATTGCCCCATAATTCAGTCTGTGTGTTCTAGACAAGTTTCAAAATACCGAGTATGCAGTTTTATTTATATTCTTTTATTGATTTAAGAAAGCTAGTTTTAATTCACTTAACCAATCGAAATGTGGATTTTTCAAACAAACTTTACAGCTCGTTTTCCCCCCTTTGGAACTAGAATTTTCCAAATCCCCTTCGTAGTGCACACCTACACTGTGATAGGATACATGAACCCAAACTCCAGCTTCCTAGCTTTTACGGTTTGGGCTGTGGGCTGTGGGCTGTTGACGTAGTTTCCTTTTGCCCCATAATTCAGTCTGTGTGTCCTAGACAAGTTTCAAAATACCGAGTATGCAGTTTTATTTATATTCTGTTTTTGATTTTAGAAACCTAGTTTTAAGTCAATTAATCAATCGAAATGTGGATTTTTCAAACAAACTTTACAGCTCGTTTTCCCCCTCTTTGGAGCAAGAATTTTCCAAATCCCCTTCGTAGTGCACACTTACACTGTGATATGATACTTGAGCCCAAACTTCAGCTTCCTAGCTTTTACGGTTTGGGCTGTGGGCTGTGGGCTGTTGACGTAGTTTCCTTTTTCCCCATAATTCAGTCTGTGTGTCCTAGACAAGTTTCAAAATACCGAGTATGCAGTTTTATTTATATTCTTTTATTGATTTAAGAAAGCTAGTTTTAATTCACTTAACCAATCGAAATGTGGATTTTTCAAACAAACTTTACAGCTCGTTTTCCCCCCTTTGGAACTAGAATTTTCCAAATCCCCTTCGTAGTGCACACCTACACTGTGATAGGATACATGAACCCAAACTCCAGCTTCCTAGCTTTTACGGTTTGGGCTGTGGGCTGTGGGCTGTTGACGTAGTTTCCTTTTGCCCCATAATTCAGTCTGTGTGTCCTAGACAAGTTTCAAAATACCGAGTATGCAGTTTTATTTATATTCTGTTTTTGATTTTAGAAACCTAGTTTTAAGTCAATTAATCAATCGAAATGTGGATTTTTCAAACAAACTTTACAGCTCGTTTTCCCCTCTTTGGAGCTAGAATTTTCCAAATCCCCTTCGTAGTGCACACTTACACTGTGATATGATACTTGAGCCCAAACTTCAGCTTCCTAGCTTTTACGGTTTGGGCTGTGGGCTGTTGACGTAGTTTCCTTTTGCCCCATAATTCAGTCTGTGTGTCCTAGACAAGTTTCAAAATACCGAGTATGCAGTTTTATTTATATTCTTTTATTGCTTTTAGAAAGCTAGTTTTAATTCAATTAACCAATCGAAATGTGGATTTTTCAAACAAACTTTACAGTTCGTTTTACCCCCTTTGGAGCTAGCATTTTCCAAATCCCCTTCGTAGTGCACACCTACACTATGATAGGATACATGAACCCAAACTTCAGCTTCCTAGCTTCTACGATTTGGGCTGTGGGCTGTTGACGTAGTTTCCTTTTACCCCATAATTCAGTCTGTGTGTCCTAGACAAGTTTCAAAATACCGAGTATGCAGTTTTATTTATATTCTTTTTTGATTTTAGAAAGCTAGTTTTAATTCACTTAACCAATCGAAATGTGGATTTTTCAAACAAACTTTACAGTTCGTTTTCCCCCCTTTGGAACTAGAATTTTCCAAATCCCCTTCGTAGTGCACACCTACACTGTGATAGGATACATGAACCTAAACTCCAGCTTCCTAGCTTTTACGGTTTGGGCTGTGGGCTGTTGACGTAGTTTCCTTTTGCCCCCATAATTCAGTCTGTTTGTCCTAGACAAGTTTCAAAATACCGAGTATGAAGATTTATTTATATTCTTTTTTTGATTTTAGAAACCTAGTTTTAAGTCAATAACCAATCGAAATGTGGATTTTTCAAACAAACTTTGCAGCTCGTTTTCCCCCCTTTGGAACTAGAATTTTCCAAATCCCCTTCGTAGTGCACACCTACACTGTGATAGGATACATGAACCCAAACTCCAGCTTCCTAGCTTTTACGGTTTGGGCTGTGGGCTGTTGACGTAGTTTCCTTTTGCCCCATAATTCAGTCTGTGTGTCCTACACAAGTTTCAAAATACCGAGTATGCAGTTTTATTTATATTCTGTTTTTGATTTTAGAAACCTAGTTTTAAGTCAATTAATCAATCGAAATGTGGATTTTTCAAACAAACTTTACAGCTCATTTTCCCCTCTTTGGAGCAAGAATTTTCCAAATCCCCTTCGTAGTGCACACTTACACTGTGATATGATACTTGAGCCCAAACTTCAGCTTCCTAGCTTTTACTGTTTGGGCTGTGGGCTGTTGACGTAGTTTCCTTTTGCCCCATAATTCAGTCTGTGTGTCCTAGACAAGTTTCAAAATACCGAGTATGCAGTTTTATTTATATTCTTTTTTGATTTTAGAAAGCTAGTTTTAAGTCAATTAATTAATCGATATGTGGATTTTTCAAACAAACTTTACAGTTCGTTTTCCCCCCTTTGGAACTAGAATTTTCCAAATCCCCTTCGTAGTGCACACCTACACTGTGATAGGATACATGAACCTAAACTCCAGCTTCCTAGCTTTTACGGTTTGGGCTGTGGGCTGTTGACGTAGTTTCCTTTTGCCCCCATAATTCAGTCTGTGTGTCCTAGACAAGTTTCAAAATACCGAGTATGCAGTTTTATTTATATTCTTTTTTTGATTTTAGAAAGCTAGTTTTAAGTCAATTAATTAATCGAAATGTGGATTTTTCAAACAAACTTTACAGTTCGTTTTCCCCCCTTTGGAACAAGAATTTTCCAAATCCCCTTCGTAGTGCACACCTACACTGTGATATGATACTTGAGCCCAAACTTCAGCTTCCTAGCTTTTACGGTTTGGGCTGTGGGCTGTGGGCTGTTGACGTAGTTTCCTATTGCCCCATAATTCAATCTGTGTGTTCTAGACAAGTTTCAAAATACCGAGTATGCAGTTTTATTTATATTCTTTTATTGATTTAAGAAAGCTAGTTTTAATTCACTTAACCAATCGAAATGTGGATTTTTCAAACAAACTTTACAGTTCGTTTTACCCCCTTTGGAGCTAGCATTTTCCAAATCCCCTTCGTAGTGCACACCTACACTATGATAGGATACATGAACCCAAACTTCAGCTTCCTAGCTTCTACGGTTTGGGCTGTGGGCTGTGGGCTGTTGACGTAGTTTCCTTTTGCCCCTATAATTCAGTCTGTTTGTCCTAGACAAGTTTCAAAATACCGAGTATGAAGATTTATTTATATTCTTTTTTTGATTTTAGAAACCTAGTTTTAAGTCAAATAACCAATCGAAATGTGGATTTTTCAAGCAAACTTTACAGCTCGTTTTCCCCCCTTTGCAGCTAGAATTTTCCAAATCCCCTTCGTAGTGCACACATACACTGTGATATGATACTTGAGCCCAAACTTCAGCTTCCTAGCTTTTACGGTTTGGGCTGTGGGCTGTTGACGTAGTTTCCTATTGCCCCATAATTCAGTCTGTGTGTTCCTAGACAAGTTTCAAAATACCGAGTATGCAGTTTATTTATATTCTTTTATTGATTTAAGAAAGCTAGTTTTAATTCACTTAACCAATCGAAATGTGGATTTTTCAAACAAACTTTACAGTTCGTTTTCCCCCCTTTGGAACTAGAATTTTCCAAATCCCCTTCGTAGTGCACACCTACACTGTGATATGATACTTGAGCCCAAACTTCAGCTTCCTAGCTTTTACGGTTTGGGCTGTGGGCTGTTGACGTAGTTTCCTATTGCCCCATAATTCAGTCTGTGTGTTCTAGACAAGTTTCAAAATACCGAGTATGCAGTTTTATTTATATTCTGTTTTTGATTTTAGAAACCTAGTTTTAAGTCAATTAATCAATCGAAATGTGGATTTTTCAAACAAACTTTACAGCTCGTTTTCCCCCCTTTGGAGCTAGACTTTTCCAAATCCCCTTCGTAGTGCACACATACACTGTGATATGATACTTGAGCCCAAACTTCAGCTTCCTAGCTTTTACGGTTTGGGCTGTGGGCTGTTGACGTAGTTTCCTTTTGCCCCATAATTCAGTATGTGTGTCCTAGACAAGTTTCAAAATACCGAGTATGCAGTTTTATTTACATTCTGTTTTTGATTTTAGAAAGCTAGTTTTAAGTCAATTAACCAATCGAAATGTGGATTTTTCAAACAAACTTTACAGCTCGTTTTCCCCCCTTTGGAACTAGAATTTTCCAAATCCCCTTCGTAGTGCACACCTACACTGTGATAGGATACATGAACCCAAACTTCAGCTTCCTAGCTTTTACGGTTTGGGCTGTGGGCTGTTGACGTAGTTTCCTTTTGCCCCATAATTCAGTCTGTGTGTCCTAGACAAGTTTCAAAATACCGAGTATGCAGATTTATTTATATTCTGTTTTTGATTTTAGAAACCTAGTTTTAAGTCAATTAATCAATCGAAATGTGGATTTTTCAAACAAACTTTACAGCTCATTTTCCCCTCTTTGGAGCAAGAATTTTCCAAATCCCCTTCGTAGTGCACACTTACACTGTGATATGATACTTGAGCCCAAACTTCAGCTTCCTAGCTTTTACGGTTTGGGCTGTGGGCTGTTGACGTAGTTTCCTTTTGCCCCATAATTCAGTCTGTGTGTCCTAGACAAGTTTCAAAATACCGAGTATGCAGTTTTATTTATATTCTTTTTTTGATTTTAGAAAGCTAGTTTTAAGTCAATTAACCAATCGAAATGTGGATTTTTCAAACAAACTTTACAGCTCGTTTTCCCCCCTTTGGAACTAGAATTTTCCAAATCCCCTTCGTAGTGCACACCTACCTAAACACCGAGTATGCAGTTTTATTTATATTCTTTTATTGCTTTTAGAAAGCTAGTTTTAAGTCAATTAACCAATCGAAATGTGGATTTTTGAAACAAACTTTACGGCTCGTTTTTCTCCCTTTGGAGCTAGAATTTTCCAAATCCCCTTCGTAGTGCACACCTACACTGTGATATGACACTTGAGCCCAAACTTCAGCTTCCTAGCTTTTACGGTTTGGGCTGTGGGCTGTGGGCTGTTGACGTAGTTTCCTTTTGCCCCATAATTCAGTCTGTGTGTCCTAGACAAGTTTCAAAATACCGAGTATGCAGTTTTATTTATATTCTTTTATTGCTTTTAGAAAGCTAGTTTTAATTCAATTAACCAATCGAAATGTGGATTTTTCAAACAAACTTTACAGTTCGTTTTACCCCCTTTGGAGCTAGAATTTTCCAAATCCCCTTCGTAGTGCACACCTACACTATGATAGGATACATGAACCCAAACTTCAGCTTCCTAGCTTCTACGGTTTGGGCTGTGGGCTGTTGACGTAGTTTCCTTTTGCCCCTATAATTCAGTCTGTTTGTCCTAGACAAGTTTCAAAATACCGAGTATGAAGATTTATTTATATTGATTTTAGAAACCTAGTTTTAAGTCAAATGTGGATTTTTCAAGCAAACTTTACAGCTCGTTTTCCCCCCTTTGCAGCTAGAATTTTCCAAATCCCCTTCGTAGTGCACACCTACACTGTGATATGATACTTGAGCCCAAACTTCAGCTTCCTAGCTTTTACGGTTTGGGCTGTGGGCTGTGGGCTGTTGACGTAGTTTCCTTTTGCCCCATAATTCAGTCTGTGTGTCCTAGACAAGTTTCAAAATACCGAGTATGCAGTTTTATTTATATTCTTTTATTGATTTAAGAAAGCTAGTTTTAATTCACTTAACCAATCGAAATGTGGATTTTTCAAACAAACTTTACAGCTCGTTTTCCCCCCTTTGGAGCTAGACTTTTCCAAATCCCCTTCGTAGTGCACACATACACTGTGATATGATACTTGAGCCCAAACTTCAGCTTCCTAGCTTTTACGGTTTGGGCTGTGGGCTGTTGACGTAGTTTCCTTTTGCCCCATAATTCAGTATGTGTGTCCTAGACAAGTTTCAAAATACCGAGTATGAAGATTTATTTATATTCTTTTTTTGATTTTAGAAACCTAGTTTTAAGTCAAATAACCAATCGAAATGTGGATTTTTCAAACAAACTTTACAGCTCGTTTTCCCCCCTTTGGAGCTAGACTTTTCCAAATCCCCTTCGTAGTGCACACATACACTGTGATATGATACTTGAGCCCAAACTTCAGCTTCCTAGCTTTTACGGTTTGGGCTGTGGGCTGTTGACGTAGTTTCCTTTTGCCCCATAATTCAGTATGTGTGTCCTAGACAAGTTTCAAAATACCGAGTATGCAGTTTTATTTACATTCTGTTTTTGATTTTAGAAAGCTAGTTTTAAGTCAATTAACCAATCGAAATGTGGATTTTTCAAACAAACTTTACAGCTCGTTTTCCCCCCTTTGGAACTAGAATTTTCCAAATCCCCTTCGTAGTGCACACCTACACTGTGATAGGATACATGAACCCAAACTCCAGCTTCCTAGCTTTTACGGTTTGGGCTGTGGGCTGTTGACGTAGTTTCCTTTTGCCCCATAATTCAGTCTGTGTGTCCTAGACAAGTTTCAAAATACCGAGTATGCAGTTTTATTTATATTCTGTTTTTGATTTTAGAAACCTAGTTTTAAGTCAATTAATCAATCGAAATGTGGATTTTTCAAACAAACTTTACAGCTCGTTTTCCCCTCTTTGGAGCAAGAATTTTCCAAATCCCCTTCGTAGTGCACACTTACACTGTGATATGATACTTGAGCCCAAACTTCAGCTTCCTAGCTTTTACGGTTTGGGCTGTGGGCTGTTGACGTAGTTTCCTTTTGCCCCATAATTCAGTCTGTGTGTCCTAGACAAGTTTCAAAATACCGAGTGTGCAGTTTTATTTATATTCTTTTATTGATTTAAGAAAGCTAGTTTTAATTCACTTAACCAATCGAAATGTGGATTTTTCAAACAAACTTTACAGCTCGTTTTCCCCCCTTTGGAGCTAGACTTTTCCAAATCCCCTTCGTAGTGCACACCTACACTGTGATATGATACTTGAGCCCAAACTTCAGCTTCCTAGCTTTTACGGTTTGGGCTGTGGGCTGTGGGCTGTTGACGTAGTTTCCTTTTGCCCCATCATTCAGTCTGTGTGTCCTAGACAAGTTTCAAAATACCGAGTATGCAGTTTTATTTATATTCTTTTTTTGATTTTAGAAAGCTAGTTTTAAGTCAATTAACCAATCGAAATGTGGATTTTTCAAACAAACTTTACAGCTCGTTTTCCCCCCTTTGGAGCTAGAATTTTCCAAATCCCCTTCGTAGTGCACACCTACCTAAACACCGAGTATGCAGTTTTATTTATATTCTTTTATTGCTTTTAGAAAGCTAGTTTTAAGTCAATTAACCAATCGAAATGTGGATTTTTGAAACAAACTTTACGGCTCGTTTTTCTCCCTTTGGAGCTAGAATTTTCCAAATCCCCTTCGTAGTGCACACCTACACTGTGATATGACACTTGAGCCCAAACTTCAGCTTCCTAGCTTTTACGGTTTGGGCTGTGGGCTGTGGGCTGTTGACGTAGTTTCCTTTTGCCCCATAATTCAGTCTGTGTGTCCTAGACAAGTTTCAAAATACCGAGTATGCAGTTTTATTTATATTCTTTTATTGCTTTTAGAAAGCTAGTTTTAATTCAATTAACCAATCGAAATGTGGATTTTTCAAACAAACTTTACAGTTCGTTTTACCCCCTTTGGAACTAGAATTTTCCAAATCCCCTTCGTAGTGCACACCTACACTGTGATATGATACTTGAGCCCAAACGTCAGCTTCCTAGCTTTTACGGTTTGGGCTGTGGGCTGTTGACGTAGTTTCCTATTGCCCCATAATTCAGTCTGTGTGTCCTAGACAAGTTTCAAAATACCGAGTATGCAGTTTTATTTATATTCTTTTATTGCTTTTAGAAAGCTAGTTTTAATTCAATTAACCAATCGAAATGTGGATTTTTCAAACAAACTTTACAGTTCGTTTTACCCCCTTTGGAACTAGAATTTTCCAAATCCCCTTCGTAGTGCACACCTACACTGTGATATGATACTTGAGCCCAAACGTCAGCTTCCTAGCTTTTACGGTTTGGGCTGTGGGCTGTGGGCTGTTGACGTAGTTTCCTATTGCCCCATAATTCAGTCTGTGTGTTCTAGACAAGTTTCAAAATACCGAGTATGCAGTTTTATTTATATTCTGTTTTTGATTTTAGAAACCTAGTTTTAAGTCAATTAATCAATCGAAATGTGGATTTTTCAAACAAACTTTACAGCTCGTTTTCCCCCCTGTTGGAGCACCCTACTTAGCTTCTAAGCCTTTTCTTTGCGCTCTCTATCGCGCCCTTTACTGCGATCTCTGTGGCGCTCTCTTTGGGCATTACTTTTCTTATGCCGGCCCGCTGACTTGTAGCGGCAGCAGGCAAATCACTTGTTAAATACTTCTCGCACGGTCAACATCGTTATTGCACAAATTCCAAGCCATTAAAGCAATATTAATAATCGAAGAATACCGCGTCTCATTAATAAATAGTTAAATATTCTTGTTGTCGTTTCGCTAAAAAGCTAGCGATTTTTCATTGGCGCCCGAGCAGGGACATCGGTTTTCATAAGATTATTTCCTCGTTTGTTTGCGGTCTTTGTGGCTTGGTTTTTGTGCGCGGTCGTGTGATTTGTACCTCGTTTGATTTGGATCTGGTGTCGTTTGGATACCATATACATACATTGATTTGGATTTGGACCTTGGTGCCTTTCTGGATATCACCAACTACAACTGCTCGTTTGGACTGTGGAGCTGCTGTCTGCCCTACTTGTGGTACTTTCGTTTGGCTTGGCTAATGAGTGATCGTCGCTCGGAATCCAGGGAAGTTTCGGTGGACTCCTTTGAGAGCTTACAGGTATTCTGTGCCAACAATTGAGCATAAAGCTCTAAGAAGTTTAATTGCTGCAAATTTGTGCAAGCGAAAGGTGCTTAAAACCTATTCACATACGTACATACATATGCATATATAGTACGTGTGCTTATGCGGACTCAATTTTTGGCACATAAATTATTTTGTGCAACCACTTTACATGCACAAATACATAATCATACATACATACTCGCCAATAACCACATATTATATACATACATACGTCATACCTTGCACAATTTAACACATTATACACCCTCATAAACATAATTATTAACAAAACCTCGAGGCAAAACAAACAACAATAATTAAAAAAGGGCTGTTAAGCTGATTTTTAACATAGAAAACAAATATTTTGAAGTTATTTTGGTTCTATTGTGTTGGTTTTTTGGTGAAGATTTGATGCATCAGCTGCATACATAGAAACATAGCTTTTGTTGTTGCTTGCGCCGCTAGCGTAGCAAAAGAATTTTGTCGCTCTCTCCTTTGTGCGCGCCCTTTTTCGGTTACACTTGTCGCTGGGCCAACGAACTTCCCCCCGCTACCCGTTTGGATTAGCGTTGCCTACAAGCGTGCTTGCGGTAATCGACGCCTATTTTCTGAGCACAGCTGAGACTGCTTGCAGATTTCGTTGTTGTTTGTGCGGTCGCTCGGACTGCTACTTTGCTTGCGTGCATACTGTATTGAGTGCGTGTGTACGTAATCTGCGTGCATTTCATTTGTCTCTTGCTGTTTTAGCGCGTTGTTATTTGCGAGGGCTGTTAGGAAAGTTCGGCTTTCATTTTCTTTGATTTGCAACTTGTTTAGAGTTTATTTTGGTTATACTCTACCATGTCGGAATCTGAAAAGCAACAAGTAGTAGCTAAATCTAGTTCTAAACTAGTTCTAGTTCTAAACTACAATGCTTGCAGAAATTTGATAAGGTTAGCGCTGACATTGCTCGTATGAGAACAGCATTTCAGTTAAAGACAATTTCGTTTGAACAAACAGAACTCGAGTGTCGTCTCGAGCTGTTAGAAGATTACATAAAGAAAGCTATGGCGCTTCAGGCAGATTTGGATAGTCTCAATCCAAGTAACGATAGTAGAGGGCCACTTGAGGATTTGTGCATTTCAACTAAGGCGTTGTATGTGAAGGCAACGAAACAAAAAGTTGAAAGTCAGACTTCTCATGACTGTTCTATGGTGGCCAGTCAACGGTCCCAGTTACCCAAAATGCGGCTGCCTACATTCAGTGGAAAGCATGCCGAATTTAAGAATTTTATGTGCTTATTTGAAAGCCTAGTTCATGACGATCCTTCGTTGACCAACGTCGAGAAGTTTAATCATTTGGTGTCGTGCTTGTCAGGTGAGGCTCTAGGAGTTGTGAAACCGTTTCAGTTAACGGACTGCAATTACTCGAAAGCCATTGCTAGCCTCAAGTCTGTGTACGACAACAAATGTTTGATATTTTTCGACACTATCTCGCAATTGTTTGACATCCCAAGTATGACCAAACCTAATGCGTCTACTTTGCGGTCCATCATTGACACTGTTTCTGCCATTTATGCGTCTTTAACTTCGTTGGGAAGTGAACAGGACATTTCGAATGCAATGATCATACATATGGTTATGGCCAAAGTTGATCATGCAACCAAATCTCGTTTTGAGGAACAGCTCGATTATGACAAGTTGCCTTCTTGGGATGACTGCGCTAAGCAGTTAAACAGGCGTTACCAATATTTAGCGGCTGAAGAGACAACTCGGGTTCCAAATAAACCGCGAGTAGAACCTGCAAGAAATAGTAAAGCTTCGTTTTCTTGCACAAAGGGTCCTTCAAAGCCTTCAAAACCGGTCTCGAAGTGCACATATTGTGGTTCTGCGGATCACAATATTTATTCTTGCCCTTCCTTCGGTTCTATATCTGTTATGCAGCGATTTGAGTTTGCTAAGACTCAAAAAATGTGCCTCAATTGTTTGAATGTGGGCCATATAGTTTCCAGCTGCGAGGCTTCCAAGTGTCGGGTGTGTTCAAAGCCACACCATTCGTTGTTGCACAGATACTCTGTAGCTGTGCCAAATTCACCCGCTCCACACGCAGTCGCACCTCCAGAAGCGTACTTAGGTCACGTTTTAAGTGCCGATCAAGTAATTCTTGCCACAGCAGTCGTAAAAATTAAAGATAGATTCGGCCATTACCATCCTGCTCGTGTGTTACTTGATGGCGGCTCACAGTTGAACCTCATGACTGAGAACCTTGCGCAGCGCCTTCGATTAAAGCGTAAAGACACAGCTGTGAGTATTGTAATGGCAGGTGGAACCACTACTGGTAGTAGGCACAAGGTGTGCGCTGATATTCAATCTCGTTTGAATTCTCACAGCTTTGGCACTGATTTTTGGGTTCTTAAATCCATATCTACTTGTCAGCCTGGTAACTTTGTACCCACATCGAATTGGAAAATACCCGCAAACCTTGAGTTGGCTGACCCAGAATTCTATAAGCCAGCCAAGGTTGATATTCTCCTAGGCGCTGAACTTTTTTACAAGTTATTATGCGTTGGGCAAATCGAGCTCAATTCCTGTCTTCCATTGTTGCAGAAGACATTGCTGGGATGGGTTGTTGCTGGAAGATATACAGGGCAAATACCTCCTCAACAATTCAGCGTTAACGTTGTCGCTCAAGTTAATGATTGTTCTCTCGACACCTTAGTTCAACGCTTTTGGGAACTCGATCGGAGCCCGAATGAGTCGAAGGCTGTGCGCCAGACAGCTGAACAAAAGGCCTGTGAAGCTAACTTCACCAAATCAGTACAGCGCCTGTCTACAGGACGTTTTCAAGTCGAACTTCCGTTCAAATCCGATCCCGCTGTACTAGGGCTTTCCTTTCAAACTGCTGAAAGACGATTTTTGCAACTTGAGCGCAAACTCGCAAGAGACAAAACTCTCCATGACATGTACCATGACTTCATGAGAGAGTATCGTGATCTTGGGCATATGTCTGCTCTTGAATCTCCTCCTCCAGGACAGCACTACTACATTCCTCATCAGTGTGTCCTGAGACCTGAAAGCACCACAACCAAATTGCGTGTGGTGTTTGACGCTTCTAGTAAAACGTCAACGGCCCTATCATTAAATGACACTTTAATGGTTGGGCCGACTATTCAGAGGGAGCTTTATTCAACATTTGTAAATTTTCGGTTGAATAAATACGCAATTACTGCCGACATCTCCAAGATGTACAGGCAAGTAAACGTGTCTGAAAAAGACAAAAAGTACCAGCTCATTCTCTGGCGAGAAAGCGCCTCTCATGAGCTGCAGTCCTTTAAGTTGAACACTGTGACATACGGGACTGCATCAGCGCCATTTTTTGCTGTGCGCTTGTTGTTTGAATTGGCAAATATTTATGCTCGATGTCACCATGTCGCGTTAAATGTCATTAAAAATTGTTTTTATGTTGACGACATGCTGGCTCCTCATAATGATGTATTTCGTTATCATCTGCATGAGGATAGCTTTACTTCGGTTGAAGCCGACAAAGCGAGATATATTGTCTCATTTGTCTGAGCAACTTGGACCTTTGTGCCCCATCGTCATAGCGGCCAAAACTCTGTGGCAAGAGCTGTGGCGATTTAAGAGGTTAGTTGGGCTGCTAAAGCAACAGATTTGGGTGATAAATACTCGTAGGTTTTGCTCAGCAGTTTTCACATCACTGCCTTCGATGCAAGCCCAAGTTAGTTGAGCAAATAATGAGAAATTTGCCAGGTGATCGCCTTCGAGAAGGTCGACCTTTCAGGGTTTGTGGACTCGAACTTTGCGGCCCATTCCATGGTAGCTATCGCATACGCGGAAGACCGCCCGTTACAACTTACGTAGCGATATTCGTTTGTTTTGCCTCGAAGGCCGTTCACCTCGAACTGGTAGCTAATTTATCCACTGAAACTGTCCTTAACGTCTTTACAAGGCTCATCGGGAAGCGCGGCCTGCCGGAAATGGTTTTATTTGGACCTTGGTGCCTTTCTGGATATCACCAACTACAACTGCTCGTTTGGACTGTGGAGCTGCTGTCTGCCCTACTTGTGGTACTTTCGTTTGGCTTGGCTAATGAGTGATCGTCGCTCGGAATCCAGGGAAGTTTCGGTGGACTCCTTTGAGAGCTTACAGGTATTCTGTGCCAACAATTGAGCATAAAGCTCTAAGAAGTTTAATTGCTGCAAATTTGTGCAAGCGAAAGGTGCTTAAAACCTATTCACATACGTACATACATATGCATATATAGTACGTGTGCTTATGCGGACTCAATTTTTGGCACATAAATTATTTTGTGCAACCACTTTACATGCACAAATACATAATCATACATACATACTCGCCAATAACCACATATTATATACATACATACGTCATACCTTGCACAATTTAACACATTATACACCCTCATAAACATAATTATTAACAAAACCTCGAGGCAAAACAAACAACAATAATTAAAAAAGGGCTGTTAAGCTGATTTTTAACATAGAAAACAAATATTTTGAAGTTATTTTGGTTCTATTGTGTTGGTTTTTTGGTGAAGATTTGATGCATCAGCTGCATACATAGAAACATAGCTTTTGTTGTTGCTTGCGCCGCTAGCGTAGCAAAAGAATTTGTCGCTCTCTCCTTTGTGCGCGCCCTTTTTCGGTTACACTTGTCGCTGGGCCAACGAACTTCCCCCCGCTACCCGTTTGGATTAGCGTTGCCTACAAGCGTGCTTGCGGTAATCGACGCCTATTTTCTGAGCACAGCTGAGACTGCTTGCAGATTTCGTTGTTGTTTGTGCGGTCGCTCGGACTGCTACTTTGCTTGCGTGCATACTGTATTGAGTGCGTGTGTACGTAATCTGCGTGCATTTCATTTGTCTCTTGCTGTTTTAGCGCGTTGTTATTTGCGAGGGCTGTTAGGAAAGTTCGGCTTTCATTTTCTTTGATTTGCAACTTGTTTAGAGTTTATTTTGGTTATACTCTACCATGTCGGAATCTGAAAAGCAACAAGTAGTAGCTAAATCTAGTTCTAAACTAGTACAATGCTTGCAGAAATTTGATAAGGTTAGCGCTGACATTGCTCGTATGAGAACAGCATTTCAGTTAAAGACAATTTCGTTTGAACAAACAGAACTCGAGTGTCGTCTCGAGCTGTTAGAAGATTACATAAAGAAAGCTATGGCGCTTCAGGCAGATTTGGATAGTCTCAATCCAAGTAACGATAGTAGAGGGCCACTTGAGGATTTGTGCATTTCAACTAAGGCGTTGTATGTGAAGGCAACGAAACAAAAAGTTGAAAGTCAGACTTCTCATGACTGTTCTATGGTGGCCAGTCAACGGTCCCAGTTACCCAAAATGCGGCTGCCTACATTCAGTGGAAAGCATGCCGAATTTAAGAATTTTATGTGCTTATTTGAAAGCCTAGTTCATGACGATCCTTCGTTGACCAACGTCGAGAAGTTTAATCATTTGGTGTCGTGCTTGTCAGGTGAGGCTCTAGGAGTTGTGAAACCGTTTCAGTTAACGGACTGCAATTACTCGAAAGCCATTGCTAGCCTCAAGTCTGTTTACGACAACAAATGTTTGATATTTTTCGACACTATCTCGCAATTGTTTGACATCCCAAGTATGACCAAACCTAATGCGTCTACTTTGCGGTCCATCATTGACACTGTTTCTGCCATTTATGCGTCTTTAACTTCGTTGGGAAGTGAACAGGACATTTCGAATGCAATGATCATACATATGGTTATGGCCAAAGTTGATCATGCAACCAAATCTCGTTTTGAGGAACAGCTCGATTATGACAAGTTGCCTTCTTGGGATGACTGCGCTAAGCAGTTAAACAGGCGTTACCAATATTAGCGGCTGAAGAGACAACTCGGGTTCCAAATAAACCGCGAGTAGAACCTGCAAGAAATAGTAAAGCTTCGTTTTCTTGCACAAAGGGTCCTTCAAAGCCTTCAAAACCGGTCTCGAAGTGCACATATTGTGGTTCTGCGGATCACAATATTTATTCTTGCCCTTCCTTCGGTTCTATATCTGTTATGCAGCGATTTGAGTTTGCTAAGACTCAAAAAATGTGCCTCAATTGTTTGAATGTGGGCCATATAGTTTCCAGCTGCGAGGCTTCCAAGTGTCGGGTGTGTTCAAAGCCACACCATTCGTTGTTGCACAGATACTCTGTAGCTGTGCCAAATTCACCCGCTCCACACGCAGTCGCACCTCCAGAAGCGTACTTAGGTCACGTTTTAAGTGCCGATCAAGTAATTCTTGCCACAGCAGTCGTAAAAATTAAAGATAGATTCGGCCATTACCATCCTGCTCGTGTGTTACTTGATGGCGGCTCACAGTTGAACCTCATGACTGAGAACCTTGCGCAGCGCCTTCGATTAAAGCGTAAAGACACAGCTGTGAGTATTGTAATGGCAGGTGGAACCACTACTGGTAGTAGGCACAAGGTGTGCGCTGATATTCAATCTCGTTTGAATTCTCACAGCTTTGGCACTGATTTTTGGGTTCTTAAATCCATATCTACTTGTCAGCCTGGTAACTTTGTACCCACATCGAATTGGAAAATACCCGCAAACCTTGAGTTGGCTGACCCAGAATTCTATAAGCCAGCCAAGGTTGATATTCTCCTAGGCGCTGAACTTTTTTACAAGTTATTATGCGTTGGGCAAATCGAGCTCAATTCCTGTCTTCCATTGTTGCAGAAGACATTGCTGGGATGGGTTGTTGCTGGAAGATATACAGGGCAAATACCTCCTCAACAATTCAGCGTTAACGTTGTCGCTCAAGTTAATGATTGTTCTCTCGACACCTTAGTTCAACGCTTTTGGGAACTCGATCGGAGCCCGAATGAGTCGAAGGCTGTGCGCCAGACAGCTGAACAAAAGGCCTGTGAAGCTAACTTCACCAAATCAGTACAGCGCCTGTCTACAGGACGTTTTCAAGTCGAACTTCCGTTCAAATCCGATCCCGCTGTACTAGGGCTTTCCTTTCAAACTGCTGAAAGACGATTTTTGCAACTTGAGCGCAAACTCGCAAGAGACAAAACTCTCCATGACATGTACCATGACTTCATGAGAGAGTATCGTGATCTTGGGCATATGTCTGCTCTTGAATCTCCTCCTCCAGGACAGCACTACTACATTCCTCATCAGTGTGTCCTGAGACCTGAAAGCACCACAACCAAATTGCGTGTGGTGTTTGACGCTTCTAGTAAAACGTCAACGGCCCTATCATTAAATGACACTTTAATGGTTGGGCCGACTATTCAGAGGGAGCTTTATTCAACATTTGTAAATTTTCGGTTGAATAAATACGCAATTACTGCCGACATCTCCAAGATGTACAGGCAAGTAAACGTGTCTGAAAAAGACAAAAAGTACCAGCTCATTCTCTGGCGAGAAAGCGCCTCTCATGAGCTGCAGTCCTTTAAGTTGAACACTGTGACATACGGGACTGCATCAGCGCCATTTTTTGCTGTGCGCTTGTTGTTTGAATTGGCAAATATTTATGCTCGATGTCACCATGTCGCGTTAAATGTCATTAAAAAATTGTTTTTATGTTGACGACATGCTGGCTCCTCATAATGATGTATTTCGTTATCATCTGCATGAGGATAGCTTTACTTCGTTGAAGCCGACAAAGCGAGATATATTGTCTCATTTGTCTGAGCAACTTGGACCTTTGTGCCCCATCGTCATAGCGGCCAAAACTCTGTGGCAAGAGCTGTGGCGATTTAAGAGGTTAGTTGGGCTGCTAAAGCAACAGATTTGGGTGATAAATACTCGTAGGTTTTGCTCAGCAGTTTTACATCACTGCCTTCGATGCAAGCCCAAGTTAGTTGAGCAAATAATGAGAAATTTGCCAGGTGATCGCCTTCGAGAAGGTCGACCTTTCAGGGTTTGTGGACTCGAACTTTGCGGCCCATTCCATGGTAGCTATCGCATACGCGGAAGACCGCCCGTTACAACTTACGTAGCGATATTCGTTTGTTTTGCCTCGAAGGCCGTTCACCTCGAACTGGTAGCTAATTTATCCACTGAAACTGTCCTTAACGTCTTTACAAGGCTCATCGGGAAGCGCGGCCTGCCGGAAATGGTTTTATTTGGACCTTGGTGCCTTTCTGGATATCACCAACTACAACTGCTCGTTTGGACTGTGGAGCTGCTGTCTGCCCTACTTGTGGTACTTTCGTTTGGCTTGGCTAATGAGTGATCGTCGCTCGGAATCCAGGGAAGTTTCGGTGGACTCCTTTGAGAGCTTACAGGTATTCTGTGCCAACAATTGAGCATAAAGCTCTAAGAAGTTTAATTGCTGCAAATTTGTGCAAGCGAAAGGTGCTTAAAACCTATTCACATACGTACATACATATGCATATATAGTACGTGTGCTTATGCGGACTCAATTTTTGGCACATAAATTATTTTGTGCAACCACTTTACATGCACAAATACATAATCATACATACATACTCGCCAATAACCACATATTATATACATACATACGTCATACCTTGCACAATTTAACACATTATACACCCTCATAAACATAATTATTAACAAAACCTCGAGGCAAAACAAACAACAATAATTAAAAAAGGGCTGTTAAGCTGATTTTTAACATAGAAAACAAATATTTTGAAGTTATTTTGGTTCTATTGTGTTGGTTTTTTGGTGAAGATTTGATGCATCAGCTGCATACATAGAAACATAGCTTTTGTTGTTGCTTGCGCCGCTAGCGTAGCAAAAGAATTTTGTCGCTCTCTCCTTTGTGCGCGCCCTTTTTCGGTTACACTTGTCGCTGGGCCAACGAACTTCCCCCCGCTACCCGTTTGGATTAGCGTTGCCTACAAGCGTGCTTGCGGTAATCGACGCCTATTTTCTGAGCACAGCTGAGACTGCTTGCAGATTTCGTTGTTGTTTGTGCGGTCGCTCGGACTGCTACTTTGCTTGCGTGCATACTGTATTGAGTGCGTGTGTACGTAATCTGCGTGCATTTCATTTGTCTCTTGCTGTTTTAGCGCGTTGTTATTTGCGAGGGCTGTTAGGAAAGTTCGGCTTTCATTTTCTTTGATTTGCAACTTGTTTAGAGTTTATTTTGGTTATACTCTACCATGTCGGAATCTGAAAAGCAACAAGTAGTAGCTAAATCTAGTTCTAAACTAGTACAATGCTTGCAGAAATTTGATAAGGTTAGCGCTGACATTGCTCGTATGAGAACAGCATTTCAGTTAAAGACAATTTCGTTTGAACAAACAGAACTCGAGTGTCGTCTCGAGCTGTTAGAAGATTACATAAAGAAAGCTATGGCGCTTCAGGCAGATTTGGATAGTCTCAATCCAAGTAACGATAGTAGAGGGCCACTTGAGGATTTGTGCATTTCAACTAAGGCGTTGTATGTGAAGGCAACGAAACAAAAAGTTGAAAGTCAGACTTCTCATGACTGTTCTATGGTGGCCAGTCAACGGTCCCAGTTACCCAAAATGCGGCTGCCTACATTCAGTGGAAAGCATGCCGAATTTAAGAATTTTATGTGCTTATTTGAAAGCCTAGTTCATGACGATCCTTCGTTGACCAACGTCGAGAAGTTTAATCATTTGGTGTCGTGCTTGTCAGGTGAGGCTCTAGGAGTTGTGAAACCGTTTCAGTTAACGGACTGCAATTACTCGAAAGCCATTGCTAGCCTCAAGTCTGTTTACGACAACAAATGTTTGATATTTTTCGACACTATCTCGCAATTGTTTGACATCCCAAGTATGACCAAACCTAATGCGTCTACTTTGCGGTCCATCATTGACACTGTTTCTGCCATTTATGCGTCTTTAACTTCGTTGGGAAGTGAACAGGACATTTCGAATGCAATGATCATACATATGGTTATGGCCAAAGTTGATCATGCAACCAAATCTCGTTTTGAGGAACAGCTCGATTATGACAAGTTGCCTTCTTGGGATGACTGCGCTAAGCAGTTAAACAGGCGTTACCAATATTTAGCGGCTGAAGAGACAACTCGGGTTCCAAATAAACCGCGAGTAGAACCTGCAAGAAATAGTAAAGCTTCGTTTTCTTGCACAAAGGGTCCTTCAAAGCCTTCAAAACCGGTCTCGAAGTGCACATATTGTGGTTCTGCGGATCACAATATTTATTCTTGCCCTTCCTTCGGTTCTATATCTGTTATGCAGCGATTTGAGTTTGCTAAGACTCAAAAAATGTGCCTCAATTGTTTGAATGTGGGCCATATAGTTTCCAGCTGCGAGGCTTCCAAGTGTCGGGTGTGTTCAAAGCCACACCATTCGTTGTTGCACAGATACTCTGTAGCTGTGCCAAATTCACCCGCTCCACACGCAGTCGCACCTCCAGAAGCGTACTTAGGTCACGTTTTAAGTGCCGATCAAGTAATTCTTGCCACAGCAGTCGTAAAAATTAAAGATAGATTCGGCCATTACCATCCTGCTCGTGTGTTACTTGATGGCGGCTCACAGTTGAACCTCATGACTGAGAACCTTGCGCAGCGCCTTCGATTAAAGCGTAAAGACACAGCTGTGAGTATTGTAATGGCAGGTGGAACCACTACTGGTAGTAGGCACAAGGTGTGCGCTGATATTCAATCTCGTTTGAATTCTCACAGCTTTGGCACTGATTTTTGGGTTCTTAAATCCATATCTACTTGTCAGCCTGGTAACTTTGTACCCACATCGAATTGGAAAATACCCGCAAACCTTGAGTTGGCTGACCCAGAATTCTATAAGCCAGCCAAGGTTGATATTCTCCTAGGCGCTGAACTTTTTTACAAGTTATTATGCGTTGGGCAAATCGAGCTCAATTCCTGTCTTCCATTGTTGCAGAAGACATTGCTGGGATGGGTTGTTGCTGGAAGATATACAGGGCAAATACCTCCTCAACAATTCAGCGTTAACGTTGTCGCTCAAGTTAATGATTGTTCTCTCGACACCTTAGTTCAACGCTTTTGGGAACTCGATCGGAGCCCGAATGAGTCGAAGGCTGTGCGCCAGACAGCTGAACAAAAGGCCTGTGAAGCTAACTTCACCAAATCAGTACAGCGCCTGTCTACAGGACGTTTTCAAGTCGAACTTCCGTTCAAATCCGATCCCGCTGTACTAGGGCTTTCCTTTCAAACTGCTGAAAGACGATTTTTGCAACTTGAGCGCAAACTCGCAAGAGACAAAACTCTCCATGACATGTACCATGACTTCATGAGAGAGTATCGTGATCTTGGGCATATGTCTGCTCTTGAATCTCCTCCTCCAGGACAGCACTACTACATTCCTCATCAGTGTGTCCTGAGACCTGAAAGCACCACAACCAAATTGCGTGTGGTGTTTGACGCTTCTAGTAAAACGTCAACGGCCCTATCATTAAATGACACTTTAATGGTTGGGCCGACTATTCAGAGGGAGCTTTATTCAACATTTGTAAATTTTCGGTTGAATAAATACGCAATTACTGCCGACATCTCCAAGATGTACAGGCAAGTAAACGTGTCTGAAAAAGACAAAAAGTACCAGCTCATTCTCTGGCGAGAAAGCGCCTCTCATGAGCTGCAGTCCTTTAAGTTGAACACTGTGACATACGGGACTGCATCAGCGCCATTTTTTGCTGTGCGCTTGTTGTTTGAATTGGCAAATATTTATGCTCGATGTCACCATGTCGCGTTAAATGTCATTAAAAATTGTTTTTATGTTGACGACATGCTGGCTCCTCATAATGATGTATTTCGTTATCATCTGCATGAGGATAGCTTTACTTCGTTGAAGCCGACAAAGCGAGATATATTGTCTCATTTGTCTGAGCAACTTGGACCTTTGTGCCCCATCGTCATAGCGGCCAAAACTCTGTGGCAAGAGCTGTGGCGATTTAAGAGGTTAGTTGGGCTGCTAAAGCAACAGATTTGGGTGATAAATACTCGTAGGTTTTGCTCAGCAGTTTTACATCACTGCCTTCGATGCAAGCCCAAGTTAGTTGAGCAAATAATGAGAAATTTGCCAGGTGATCGCCTTCGAGAAGGTCGACCTTTCAGGGTTTGTGGACTCGAACTTTGCGGCCCATTCCATGGTAGCTATCGCATACGCGGAAGACCGCCCGTTACAACTTACGTAGCGATATTCGTTTGTTTTGCCTCGAAGGCCGTTCACCTCGAACTGGTAGCTAATTTATCCACTGAAACTGTCCTTAACGTCTTTACAAGGCTCATCGGGAAGCGCGGCCTGCCGGAAATGGTTTTATTTGGACCTTGGTGCCTTTCTGGATATCACCAACTACAACTGCTCGTTTGGACTGTGGAGCTGCTGTCTGCCCTACTTGTGGTACTTTCGTTTGGCTTGGCTAATGAGTGATCGTCGCTCGGAATCCAGGGAAGTTTCGGTGGACTCCTTTGAGAGCTTACAGGTATTCTGTGCCAACAATTGAGCATAAAGCTCTAAGAAGTTTAATTGCTGCAAATTTGTGCAAGCGAAAGGTGCTTAAAACCTATTCACATACGTACATACATATGCATATATAGTACGTGTGCTTATGCGGACTCAATTTTTGGCACATAAATTATTTTGTGCAACCACTTTACATGCACAAATACATAATCATACATACATACTCGCCAATAACCACATATTATATACATACATACGTCATACCTTGCACAATTTAACACATTATACACCCTCATAAACATAATTATTAACAAAACCTCGAGGCAAAACAAACAACAATAATTAAAAAAGGGCTGTTAAGCTGATTTTTAACATAGAAAACAAATATTTTGAAGTTATTTTGGTTCTATTGTGTTGGTTTTTTGGTGAAGATTTGATGCATCAGCTGCATACATAGAAACATAGCTTTTGTTGTTGCTTGCGCCGCTAGCGTAGCAAAAGAATTTTGTCGCTCTCTCCTTTGTGCGCGCCCTTTTTCGGTTACACTTGTCGCTGGGCCAACGAACTTCCCCCCGCTACCCGTTTGGATTAGCGTTGCCTACAAGCGTGCTTGCGGTAATCGACGCCTATTTTCTGAGCACAGCTGAGACTGCTTGCAGATTTCGTTGTTGTTTGTGCGGTCGCTCGGACTGCTACTTTGCTTGCGTGCATACTGTATTGAGTGCGTGTGTACGTAATCTGCGTGCATTTCATTTGTCTCTTGCTGTTTTAGCGCGTTGTTATTTGCGAGGGCTGTTAGGAAAGTTCGGCTTTCATTTTCTTTGATTTGCAACTTGTTTAGAGTTTATTTTGGTTATACTCTACCATGTCGGAATCTGAAAAGCAACAAGTAGTAGCTAAATCTAGTTCTAAACTAGTACAATGCTTGCAGAAATTTGATAAGGTTAGCGCTGACATTGCTCGTATGAGAACAGCATTTCAGTTAAAGACAATTTCGTTTGAACAAACAGAACTCGAGTGTCGTCTCGAGCTGTTAGAAGATTACATAAAGAAAGCTATGGCGCTTCAGGCAGATTTGGATAGTCTCAATCCAAGTAACGATAGTAGAGGGCCACTTGAGGATTTGTGCATTTCAACTAAGGCGTTGTATGTGAAGGCAACGAAACAAAAAGTTGAAAGTCAGACTTCTCATGACTGTTCTATGGTGGCCAGTCAACGGTCCCAGTTACCCAAAATGCGGCTGCCTACATTCAGTGGAAAGCATGCCGAATTTAAGAATTTTATGTGCTTATTTGAAAGCCTAGTTCATGACGATCCTTCGTTGACCAACGTCGAGAAGTTTAATCATTTGGTGTCGTGCTTGTCAGGTGAGGCTCTAGGAGTTGTGAAACCGTTTCAGTTAACGGACTGCAATTACTCGAAAGCCATTGCTAGCCTCAAGTCTGTTTACGACAACAAATGTTTGATATTTTTCGACACTATCTCGCAATTGTTTGACATCCCAAGTATGACCAAACCTAATGCGTCTACTTTGCGGTCCATCATTGACACTGTTTCTGCCATTTATGCGTCTTTAACTTCGTTGGGAAGTGAACAGGACATTTCGAATGCAATGATCATACATATGGTTATGGCCAAAGTTGATCATGCAACCAAATCTCGTTTTGAGGAACAGCTCGATTATGACAAGTTGCCTTCTTGGGATGACTGCGCTAAGCAGTTAAACAGGCGTTACCAATATTTAGCGGCTGAAGAGACAACTCGGGTTCCAAATAAACCGCGAGTAGAACCTGCAAGAAATAGTAAAGCTTCGTTTTCTTGCACAAAGGGTCCTTCAAAGCCTTCAAAACCGGTCTCGAAGTGCACATATTGTGGTTCTGCGGATCACAATATTTATTCTTGCCCTTCCTTCGGTTCTATATCTGTTATGCAGCGATTTGAGTTTGCTAAGACTCAAAAAATGTGCCTCAATTGTTTGAATGTGGGCCATATAGTTTCCAGCTGCGAGGCTTCCAAGTGTCGGGTGTGTTCAAAGCCACACCATTCGTTGTTGCACAGATACTCTGTAGCTGTGCCAAATTCACCCGCTCCACACGCAGTCGCACCTCCAGAAGCGTACTTAGGTCACGTTTTAAGTGCCGATCAAGTAATTCTTGCCACAGCAGTCGTAAAAATTAAAGATAGATTCGGCCATTACCATCCTGCTCGTGTGTTACTTGATGGCGGCTCACAGTTGAACCTCATGACTGAGAACCTTGCGCAGCGCCTTCGATTAAAGCGTAAAGACACAGCTGTGAGTATTGTAATGGCAGGTGGAACCACTACTGGTAGTAGGCACAAGGTGTGCGCTGATATTCAATCTCGTTTGAATTCTCACAGCTTTGGCACTGATTTTTGGGTTCTTAAATCCATATCTACTTGTCAGCCTGGTAACTTTGTACCCACATCGAATTGGAAAATACCCGCAAACCTTGAGTTGGCTGACCCAGAATTCTATAAGCCAGCCAAGGTTGATATTCTCCTAGGCGCTGAACTTTTTTACAAGTTATTATGCGTTGGGCAAATCGAGCTCAATTCCTGTCTTCCATTGTTGCAGAAGACATTGCTGGGATGGGTTGTTGCTGGAAGATATACAGGGCAAATACCTCCTCAACAATTCAGCGTTAACGTTGTCGCTCAAGTTAATGATTGTTCTCTCGACACCTTAGTTCAACGCTTTTGGGAACTCGATCGGAGCCCGAATGAGTCGAAGGCTGTGCGCCAGACAGCTGAACAAAAGGCCTGTGAAGCTAACTTCACCAAATCAGTACAGCGCCTGTCTACAGGACGTTTTCAAGTCGAACTTCCGTTCAAATCCGATCCCGCTGTACTAGGGCTTTCCTTTCAAACTGCTGAAAGACGATTTTTGCAACTTGAGCGCAAACTCGCAAGAGACAAAACTCTCCATGACATGTACCATGACTTCATGAGAGAGTATCGTGATCTTGGGCATATGTCTGCTCTTGAATCTCCTCCTCCAGGACAGCACTACTACATTCCTCATCAGTGTGTCCTGAGACCTGAAAGCACCACAACCAAATTGCGTGTGGTGTTTGACGCTTCTAGTAAAACGTCAACGGCCCTATCATTAAATGACACTTTAATGGTTGGGCCGACTATTCAGAGGGAGCTTTATTCAACATTTGTAAATTTTCGGTTGAATAAATACGCAATTACTGCCGACATCTCCAAGATGTACAGGCAAGTAAACGTGTCTGAAAAAGACAAAAAGTACCAGCTCATTCTCTGGCGAGAAAGCGCCTCTCATGAGCTGCAGTCCTTTAAGTTGAACACTGTGACATACGGGACTGCATCAGCGCCATTTTTTGCTGTGCGCTTGTTGTTTGAATTGGCAAATATTTATGCTCGATGTCACCATGTCGCGTTAAATGTCATTAAAAATTGTTTTTATGTTGACGACATGCTGGCTCCTCATAATGATGTATTTCGTTATCATCTGCATGAGGATAGCTTTACTTCGTTGAAGCCGACAAAGCGAGATATATTGTCTCATTTGTCTGAGCAACTTGGACCTTTGTGCCCCATCGTCATAGCGGCCAAAACTCTGTGGCAAGAGCTGTGGCGATTTAAGAGGTTAGTTGGGCTGCTAAAGCAACAGATTTGGGTGATAAATACTCGTAGGTTTTGCTCAGCAGTTTTACATCACTGCCTTCGATGCAAGCCCAAGTTAGTTGAGCAAATAATGAGAAATTTGCCAGGTGATCGCCTTCGAGAAGGTCGACCTTTCAGGGTTTGTGGACTCGAACTTTGCGGCCCATTCCATGGTAGCTATCGCATACGCGGAAGACCGCCCGTTACAACTTACGTAGCGATATTCGTTTGTTTTGCCTCGAAGGCCGTTCACCTCGAACTGGTAGCTAATTTATCCACTGAAACTGTCCTTAACGTCTTTACAAGGCTCATCGGGAAGCGCGGCCTGCCGGAAATGGTCTTTAGCGACAACGTGACGAACTTCGCGGGAACAAGCGGCTTGCTGAGGGACATGCCGTCGGCTTTCGAGCGGAGAAAGGACGCCCTGACGGACTATGCGTCAGAGCGACGAATCGATTGGTGGTTCATTCTTCCCCGACCTCCTCACATAGGAGGATTGTTGGAGGCAGCGGCGCTGCTAGGCGACCAGTCCACGATGTTGGCGGTGCTCCGTGTGGATTTGAAAGACCGGGAGTCCTTCAAAGGGGCCGGAATGTTGGAGCACCCTACTTAGCTTCTAAGCCTTTTCTTTGCGCTCTCTATCGCGCCCTTTACTGCGATCTCTGTGGCGCTCTCTTTGGGCATTACTTTTCTTATGCCGGCCCGCTGACTTGTAGCGGCAGCAGGCAAATCACTTGTTAAATACTTCTCGCACGGTCAACATCGTTATTGCACAAATTCCAAGCCATTAAAGCAATATTAATAATCGAAGAATACCGCGTCTCATTAATAAATAGTTAAATATTCTTGTTGTCGTTTCGCTAAAAAGCTAGCGATTTTTACTTGAGCCCAAACTTCAGCTTCCTAGCTTTTACGGTTTGGGCTGTGGGCTGTTGACGTAGTTTCCTTTTGCCCCATAATTCAGTCTGTGTGTCCTAGACAAGTTTCAAAATACCGAGTGTGCAGTTTTATTTATATTCTTTTATTGATTTAAGAAAGCTAGTTTTAATTCACTTAACCAATCGAAATGTGGATTTTTCAAACAAACTTTACAGCTCGTTTTCCCCCCTTTGGAGCTAGACTTTTCCAAATCCCCTTCGTAGTGCACACCTACACTGTGATATGATACTTGAGCCCAAACTTCAGCTTCCTAGCTTTTACGGTTTGGGCTGTGGGCTGTGGGCTGTTGACGTAGTTTCCTTTTGCCCCTATAATTCAGTCTGTGTGTCCTAGACAAGTTTCAAAATACCGAGTATGCAGTTTTATTTATATTCTTTTTTTGATTTTAGAAAGCTAGTTTTAAGTCAATTAACCAATCGAAATGTGGATTTTTCAAACAAACTTTACAGCTCGTAGTGCACACCTACCTAAACACCGAGTATGCAGTTTTATTTATATTCTTTTATTGCTTTTAGAAAGCTAGTTTTAAGTCAATTAACCAATCGAAATGTGGATTTTTGAAACAAACTTTACGGCTCGTTTTTCTCCCTTTGGAGCTAGAATTTTCCAAATCCCCTTCGTAGTGCACACCTACACTGTGATATGACACTTGAGCCCAAACTTCAGCTTCCTAGCTTTTACGGTTTGGGCTGTGGGCTGTTGACGTAGTTTCCTTTTGCCCCATAATTCAGTCTGTGTGTTCTAGACAAGTTTCAAAATACCGAGTATGCAGTTTTATTTATATTCTTTTTTTGATTTTAGAAACCTAGTTTTAAGTCAATTAATCAATCGAAATGTGGATTTTTCTAACAAACTTTTTTGATTTTAGAAACCTAGTTTTAAGTCAATTAATCAATCGAAATGTGGATTTTTCTAACAAACTTTACAGCTCGTTTTCCCCCCTTTGGAGCTAGAATTTTCCAAATCCCCTTCGTAGTGCACACTTACACTGTGATATGATACTTGAGCCCAAACTTCAGCTTCCTAGCTTTTACGGTTTGGGCTGTGGGCTGTTGACGTAGTTTCCTTTTGCCCCATAATTCAGTCTGTGTGTTCTAGACAAGTTTCAAAATACCGAGTATGCAGTTTTATTTATATTCTTTTATTGCTTTTAGAAAGCTAGTTTTAAGTCAATTAACCAATCGAAATGTGGATTTTTCAAACAAACTTTACAGCTCGTTTTCCCCCCCTTTTGGAGCTAGAATTTTCCAAATCCCCTTCGTAGTGCACACCTACACTGTGATAGGATACTTGAGCCCAAACTTCAGCTTCCTAGCTTTTACGGTTTGGGCTGTGGGCTGTTGACGTAGTTTCCTTTTGCCCCATAATTCAGTCTGTGTGTCCTAGACAAGTTTCAAAATACCGAGTATGCAGTTTTATTTATATTCTTTTTTTGATTTTAGAAAGCTAGTTTTAAGTCAATTAACCAATCGAAATGTGTATTTTTCAAACAAACTTTACAGCTCGTTTTCCCCCCTTTGGAGCTAGAATTTTCCAAATCCCCTTCGTAGTGCACACCTACCTAAATACCGAGTATGCAGTTTTATTTATATTCTTTTATTGCTTTTAGAAAGCTAGTTTTAAGTCAATTAACCAATCGAAATGTGGATTTTTGAAACAAACTTTACGGCTCGTTTTTCTCCCTTTGGAGCTAGAATTTTCCAAATCCCCTTCGTAGTGCACACTTACACTGTGATATGATACTTGAGCCCAAACTTCAGCTTCCTAGCTTTTACGGTTTGGGCTGTGGGGTGTGGGCTGTTGCCGTAGTTTCCTTTTGCCCCATAATTCAGTCTGTGTGTCCTAGACAAGTTTCAAAATACCGAGTATGCAGTTTTATTTATATTCTTTTATTGCTTTTAGAAAGCTAGTTTTAAGTCAATTAATTAATCGAAATGTGGATTTTTCAAACAAACTTTACAGCTCGTTTTCCCCCCTTTGGAACTAGAATTTTCCAAATCCCCTTCGTAGTGCACACCTACACTGTGATAGGATACATGAACCCAAACTCCAGCTTCCTAGCTTTTACGGTTTGGGCTGTGGGCTGTTGACGTAGTTTCCTTTTGCCCCATAATTCAGTCTGTGTGTCCTAGACAAGTTTCAAAATACCGAGTATGCAGTTTTATTTATATTCTTTTATTGCTTTTAGAAAGCTAGTTTTAATTCAATTAACCAATCGAAATGTGGATTTTTCAAACAAACTTTACAGTTCGTTTTACCCCCTTTGGAGCTAGAATTTTCCAAATCCCCTTCGTAGTGCACACTTACACTGTGATATGATACTTGAGCCCAAACTTCAGCTTCCTAGCTTTTACGGTTTGGGCTGTGGCTGTGGGCTGTTGACGTAGTTTCCTTTTGCCCCATAATTCAGTCTGTGTGTCCTAGTATGCAGTTTTATTTATATTCTTTTATTGATTTAAGAAAGCTAGTTTTAATTCACTTAACCAATCGAAATGTGGATTTTCCAAACAAACTTTACAGCTCGTTTTCCCCCCTTTGGAGCTAGACTTTTCCAAATCCCCTTCGTAGTGCACACATACACTGTGATATGATACTTGAGCCCAAACTTCAGCTTCCTAGCTTTTACGGTTTGGGCTGTGGGCTGTGGGCTGTTGACGTAGTTTCCTTTTGCCCCATAATTCAGTCTGTGTGTCCTAGACAAGTTTCAAAATACCGAGTATGCAGTTTTATTTATATTCTTTTTTTGATTTTAGAAAGCTAGTTTTAAGTCAATTAACCAATCGAAATGTGGATTTTTCAAACAAACTTTACAGCTCGTTTTCCCCCCTTTGGAGCTAGAATTTTCCAAATCCCCTTCGTAGTGCACACCTACCTAAATACCGAGTATGCAGTTTTATTTATATTCTTTTATTGCTTTTAGAAAGCTAGTTTTAAGTCAATTAACCAATCGAAATGTGGATTTTTGAAACAAACTTTACGGCTCGTTTTTCTCCCTTTGGAGCTAGAATTTTCCAAATCCCCTTCGTAGTGCACACTTACACTGTGATATGATACTTGAGCCCAAACTTCAGCTTCCTAGCTTTTACGGTTTGGGCTGTGGGCTGTGGGCTGTTGACGTAGTTTCCTTTTGCCCCATAATTCAGTCTGTGTGTCCTAGACAAGTTTCAAAATACCGAGTATGCAGTTTTATTTATATTCTTTTTTTGATTTTAGAAAGCTAGTTTTAAGTCAATTAATTAATCGAAATGTGGATTTTTCAAACAAACTTTACAGTTCGTTTTCCCCCCTTTGGAACTAGAATTTTCCAAATCCCCTTCGTAGTGCACACCTACACTGTGATATGATACTTGAGCCCAAACTTCAGCTTCCTAGCTTTTACGGTTTGGGCTGTGGGCTGTGGGCTGTTGACGTAGTTTCCTATTGCCCCATAATTCAGTCTGTGTGTTCTAGACAAGTTTCAAAATACCGAGTATGCAGTTTTATTTATATTCTTTTATTGATTTAAGAAAGCTAGTTTTAATTCACTTAACCAATCGAAATGTGGATTTTTCAAACAAACTTTACAGCTCGTTTTCCCCCCTTTGGAGCTAGACTTTTCCAAATCCCCTTCGTAGTGCACACCTACACTGTGATATGATACTTGAGCCCAAACTTCAGCTTCCTAGCTTTTACGGTTTGGGCTGTGGGCTGTGGGCTGTTGACGTAGTTTCCTATTGCCCCATAATTCAGTCTGTGTGTTCTAGACAAGTTTCAAAATACCGAGTATGCAGTTTTATTTATATTCTTTTTTTGATTTTAGAAAGCTAGTTTTAAGTCAATTAACCAATCGAAATGTGGATTTTTCAAACAAACTTTACAGCTCGTTTTCCCCCCTTTGGAGCTAGAATTTTCCAAATCCCCTTCGTAGTGCACACCTACCTGAATACCGAGTATGCAGTTTTATTTATATTCTTTTATTGCTTTTAGAAAGCTAGTTTTAAGTCAATTAACCAATCGAAATGTGGATTTTTGAAACAAACTTTACGGCTCGTTTTTCTCCCTTTGGAGCTAGAATTTTCCAAATCCCCTTCGTAGTGCACACTTACACTGTGATATGATACTTAAGCCCAAACTTCAGCTTCCTAGCTTTTACGGTTTGGGCTGTGGGCTGTTGACGTAGTTTCCTTTTGCCCCATAATTCAGTCTGTGTGTCCTAGACAAGTTTCAAAATACCGAGTATGCAGTTTTATTTATATTCTTTTATTGCTTTTAGAAAGCTAGTTTTAATTCAATTAACCAATCGAAATGTGGATTTTTCAAACAAACTTTACAGTTCGTTTTACCCCCTTTGGAGCTAGAATTTTCCAAATCCCCTTCGTAGTGCACACCTACACTATGATAGGATACATGAACCCAAAATTCAGCTTCCTAGCTTCTACGGTTTGGGCTGTGGGCTGTTGACGTAGTTTCCTTTTGCCCCTATAATTCAGTCTGTTTGTCCTAGACAAGTTTCAAAATACCGAGTATGAAGATTTATTTATATTCTTTTTTTGATTTTAGAAACCTAGTTTTAAGTCAAATAACCAATCGAAATGTGGATTTTTCAAACAAACTTTACAGTTCGTTTTACCCCCTTTGGAGCTAGAATTTTCCAAATCCCCTTCGTAGTGCACACTTACACTGTGATATGATACTTGAGCCCAAACTTCAGCTTCCTAGCTTTTACGGTTTGGGCTGTGGGCTGTGGGCTGTTGACGTAGTTTCCTTTTGCCCCATAATTCAGTCTGTGTGTCCTAGTATGCAGTTTTATTTATATTCTTTTATTGATTTAAGAAAGCTAGTTTTAATTCACTTAACCAATCGAAATGTGGATTTTCCAAACAAACTTTACAGCTCGTTTTCCCCCCTTTGGAGCTAGACTTTTCCAAATCCCCTTCGTAGTGCACACATACACTGTGATATGATACTTGAGCCCAAACTTCAGCTTCCTAGCTTTTACGGTTTTGGGCTGTGGGCTGTGGGCTGTTGACGTAGTTTCCTTTTGCCCCATAATTCAGTCTGTGTGTCCTAGACAAGTTTCAAAATACCGAGTATGCAGTTTTATTTATATTCTTTTTTTGATTTTAGAAAGCTAGTTTTAAGTCAATTAACCAATCGAAATGTGGATTTTTCAAACAAACTTTACAGCTCGTTTTCCCCCCTTTGGAGCTAGAATTTTCCAAATCCCCTTCGTAGTGCACACCTACCTAAATACCGAGTATGCAGTTTTATTTATATTCTTTTATTGCTTTTAGAAAGCTAGTTTTAAGTCAATTAACCAATCGAAATGTGGATTTTTGAAACAAACTTTACGGCTCGTTTTTCTCCCTTTGGAGCTAGAATTTTCCAAATCCCCTTCGTAGTGCACACTTACACTGTGATATGATACTTGAGCCCAAACTTCAGCTTCCTAGCTTTTACGGTTTGGGCTGTGGGCTGTGGGCTGTTGACGTAGTTTCCTTTTGCCCCATAATTCAGTCTGTGTGTCCTAGACAAGTTTCAAAATACCGAGTATGCAGTTTTATTTATATTCTTTTTTTGATTTTAGAAAGCTAGTTTTAAGTCAATTAATTAATCGAAATGTGGATTTTTCAAACAAACTTTACAGTTCGTTTTCCCCCCTTTGGAACTAGAATTTTCCAAATCCCCTTCGTAGTGCACACCTACACTGTGATATGATACTTGAGCCCAAACTTCAGCTTCCTAGCTTTTACGGTTTGGGCTGTGGGCTGTTGACGTAGTTTCCTATTGCCCCATAATTCAGTCTGTGTGTTCTAGACAAGTTTCAAAATACCGAGTATGCAGTTTTATTTATATTCTTTTATTGATTTAAGAAAGCTAGTTTTAATTCACTTAACCAATCGAAATGTGGATTTTTCAAACAAACTTTACAGCTCGTTTTCCCCCCTTTGGAGCTAGACTTTTCCAAATCCCCTTCGTAGTGCACACCTACACTGTGATATGATACTTGAGCCCAAACTTCAGCTTCCTAGCTTTTACGGTTTGGGCTGTGGGCTGTGGGCTGTTGACGTAGTTTCCTATTGCCCCATAATTCAGTCTGTGTGTTCTAGACAAGTTTCAAAATACCGAGTATGCAGTTTTATTTATATTCTTTTTTTGATTTTAGAAAGCTAGTTTTAAGTCAATTAACCAATCGAAATGTGGATTTTTCAAACAAACTTTACAGCTCGTTTTCCCCCCTTTGGAGCTAGAATTTTCCAAATCCCCTTCGTAGTGCACACCTACCTGAATACCGAGTATGCAGTTTTATTTATATTCTTTTATTGCTTTTAGAAAGCTAGTTTTAAGTCAATTAACCAATCGAAATGTGGATTTTTGAAACAAACTTTACGGCTCGTTTTTCTCCCTTTGGAGCTAGAATTTTCCAAATCCCCTTCGTAGTGCACACTTACACTGTGATATGATACTTAAGCCCAAACTTCAGCTTCCTAGCTTTTACGGTTTGGGCTGTGGGCTGTTGACGTAGTTTCCTTTTGCCCCATAATTCAGTCTGTGTGTCCTAGACAAGTTTCAAAATACCGAGTATGCAGTTTTATTTATATTCTTTTATTGCTTTTAGAAAGCTAGTTTTAATTCAATTAACCAATCGAAATGTGGATTTTTCAAACAAACTTTACAGTTCGTTTTACCCCCTTTGGAGCTAGAATTTTCCAAATCCCCTTCGTAGTGCACACCTACACTATGATAGGATACATGAACCCAAAATTCAGCTTCCTAGCTTCTACGGTTTGGGCTGTGGGCTGTTGACGTAGTTTCCTTTTGCCCCTATAATTCAGTCTGTTTGTCCTAGACAAGTTTCAAAATACCGAGTATGAAGATTTATTTATATTCTTTTTTTGATTTTAGAAACCTAGTTTTAAGGCAAATAACCAATCGAAATGTGGATTTTTCAAGCAAATTCACTTAACCAATCGAAATGTGGATTTTTCAAACAAACTTTACAGTTCGTTTTCCCCCCTTTGCAGCTAGAATTTTCCAAATCCCCTTCGTAGTGCATACATACACTGTGATATGATACTTGAACCCAAACTTCAGCTTCCTAGCTTTTACGGTTTGGGCTGTGGGCTGTGGGCTGTTGACGTAGTTTCCTTTTGCCCCATAATTCATTCTGTGTGTCCTAGACAAGTTTCAAAATACCGAGTATGCAGTTTTATTTATATTCTTTTTTTGATTTTAGAAAGCTAGTTTTAAGTCAATTAATAATCGAAATGTGGATTTTTCAAACAAACTTTACAGTTCGTTTTACCCCCTTTGGAACTAGAATTTTCCAAATCCCCTTCGTAGTGCACACCTACACTGTGATATGATACTTGAGCCCAAACTTCAGCTTCCTAGCTTTTACGGTTTGGGCTGTGGGCTGTTGACGTAGTTTCCTTTTGCCCCATAATTCAGTCTGTGTGTCCTAGACAAGTTTCAAAATACCGAGTATGCAGTTTTATTTATATTCTTTTTTTGATTTTAGAAACCTAGTTTTAAGTCAATTAATCAATCGAAATGTGGATTTTTCAAACAAACTTTACAGCTCGTTTTCCCCCCTTTGGAGCTAGAATTTTCCAAATCCCCTTCGTAGTGCACACCTACACTGTGATATGATACTTGAGCCCAAACTTCAGCTTCCTAGCTTTTACGGTTTGGGCTGTGGCTGTGGGCTGTTGACGTAGTTTCCTTTTGCCCCATAATTCATTCTGTGTGTCCTAGACAAGTTTCAAAATACCGAGTATGCAGTTTTATTTATATTCTTTTTTTGATTTAAGAAAGCTAGTTTTAATTCACTTAACCAATCGAAATGTGGATTTTTCAAACAAACTTTACAGCTCGTTTTCCCCCCTTTGGAGCTAGAGTTTTCCAAATCCCCTTCGTAGTGCACACCTACACTGTGATATGATACTTGAGCCCAAACTTCAGCTTCCTAGCTTTTACGGTTTGGGCTGTGGGCTGTGGGCTGTTGACGTAGTTTCCTATTGCCCCATAATTCAGTCTGTGTGTTCTAGACAAGTTTCAAAATACCGAGTATGCAGTTTTATTTATATTCTTTTTTTGATTTTAGAAAGCTAGTTTTAAGTCAATTAACCAATCGAAATGTGGATTTTTCAAACAAACTTTACAGCTCGTTTTCCCCTCTTTGGAGCTAGAATTTTCCAAATCCCCTTCGTAGTGCACACCTACCTGAATACCGAGTATGCAGTTTTATTTATATTCTTTTATTGCTTTTAGAAAGCTAGTTTTAAGTCAATTAACCAATCGAAATGTGGATTTTTGAAACAAACTTTACGGCTCGTTTTTCTCCCTTTGGAGCTAGAATTTTCCAAATCCCCTTCGTAGTGCACACTTACACTGTGATATGATACTTAAGCCCAAACTTCAGCTTCCTAGCTTTTACGGTTTGGGCTGTGGGCTGTTGACGTAGTTTCCTTTTGCCCCATAATTCAGTCTGTGTGTCCTAGACAAGTTTCAAAATACCGAGTATGCAGTTTTATTTATATTCTTTTATTGCTTTTAGAAAGCTAGTTTTAATTCAATTAACCAATCGAAATGTGGATTTTTCAAACAAACTTTACAGTTCGTTTTACCCCCTTTGGAGCTAGAATTTTCCAAATCCCCTTCGTAGTGCACACCTACACTATGATAGGATACATGAACCCAAAATTCAGCTTCCTAGCTTCTACGGTTTGGGCTGTGGGCTGTTGACGTAGTTTCCTTTTGCCCCTATAATTCAGTCTGTTTGTCCTAGACAAGTTTCAAAATACCGAGTATGAAGATTTATTTATATTCTTTTTTTGATTTTAGAAACCTAGTTTTAAGGCAAATAACCAATCGAAATGTGGATTTTTCAAGCAAATTCACTTAACCAATCGAAATGTGGATTTTTCAAACAAACTTTACAGTTCGTTTTCCCCCCTTTGCAGCTAGAATTTTCCAAATCCCCTTCGTAGTGCATACATACACTGTGATATGATACTTGAACCCAAACTTCAGCTTCCTAGCTTTTACGGTTTGGGCTGTGGGCTGTGGGCTGTTGACGTAGTTTCCTTTTGCCCCATAATTCAGTCTGTGTGTCCTAGACAAGTTTCAAAATACCGAGTATGCAGTTTTATTTATATTCTTTTTTTGATTTTAGAAAGCTAGTTTTAAGTCAATTAATTAATCGAAATGTGGATTTTTCAAACAAACTTTACAGTTCGTTTTCCCCCCTTTGGAACTAGAATTTTCCAAATCCCCTTCGTAGTGCACACCTACACTGTGATAGGATACATGAACCCAAACTCCAGCTTCCTAGCTTTTACGGTTTGGGCTGTGGGCTGTGGGCTGTTGACGTAGTTTCCTTTTGCCCCATAATTCAGTCTGTGTGTTCTAGACAAGTTTCAAAAATACCGAGTATGCAGTTTTATTTATATTCTTTTTTTGATTTTAGAAAGCTAGTTTTAAGTCAATTAACCAATCGAAATGTGGATTTTTCAAACAAACTTTACAGCTCGTTTTCCCCCCTTTGGAGCTAGAATTTTCCAAATCCCCTTCGTAGTGCACACCTACCTGAATACCGAGTATGCAGTTTTATTTATATTCTTTTATTGCTTTTAGAAAGCTAGTTTTAAGTCAATTAACCAATCGAAATGTGGATTTTTTGAAACAAACTTTACGGCTCGTTTTTCTCCCTTTGGAGCTAGAATTTTCCAAATCCCCTTCGTAGTGCACACTTACACTGTGATATGATACTTAAGCCCAAACTTCAGCTTCCTAGCTTTTACGGTTTGGGCTGTGGGCTGTTGACGTAGTTTCCTTTTGCCCCGTAATTCAGTCTGTGTGTCCTAGACAAGTTTCAAAATACCGAGTATGCAGTTTTATTTATATTCTTTTATTGCTTTTAGAAAGCTAGTTTTAATTCAATTAACCAATCGAAATGTGGATTTTTCAAACAAACTTTACAGTTCGTTTTACCCCCTTTGGAGCTAGAATTTTTCAAATCCCCTTCGTAGTGCACACTTACACTGTGATATGATACTTGAGCCCAAGCTTCAGCTTCCTAGCTTTTACGGTTTGGGCTGTGGGCTGTGGGCTGTTGACGTAGTTTCCTTTTGCCCCATAATTCAGTCTGTGTGTCCTAGACAAGTTTCAAAATACCGAGTATGCAGTTTTATTTATATTCTTTTATTGCTTTTAGAAAGCTAGTTTTTAATTCAATTAACCAATCGAAATGTGGATTTTTCAAACAAACTTTACAGTTCGTTTTACCCCCTTTGGAGCTAGAATTTTCCAATCCCCTTCGTAGTGCACACCTACACTAGTGATAGGATACATTGAGCCCAAAATTCAGCTTCCTAGCTTCTACGGTTTGGGCTGTGGGCTGTTGAC
>NW_022060762.1:0-61441 GCF_003285725.1 Scaptodrosophila lebanonensis
CCAGCACTTGAAGTGGTGCAGTCCTTCCAAATAACTGAAGAGAATTACCCCAAAGCTTGGGCAAGATTGGAAGCAAGGTATGACAATAATGTTCTCATTTTTCAATATTGTATATCTAGCTTATTTGAGCTACCTACGATGGTACAACCTGAGGCGACAGCTCTTCAAAGGCTCGTCGATAATGCATCTGCAATACGCGGATCACTTTTGTCTATCGGATCTGCTCAGGAAATTATGGATAGCGTCCTATGCCATATTGTTCTTACGAAGGTGGATTCCGAAAGCAAAACCAACTACAACGAAAAACAAAATCTAGAGAAACTGCCGTCGTGGGATGAATGTTGCAACATTCTAAGTCGTCGGTGCCAGTTTCTCGAAAGTCAACGAGGAAGTATTCGCCAATCGGAACGGCGTAATATTAAACATGAAACGAAACAATCTTCTAAAACAAGGGCCTTTGTAGGTACACAATGCCAATGTGTGTACTGCAAGGCAACTGCACACTACATTAGCTCATGCAAGGATTTTGCTGATTTGTCACTGGAACAGCGCAGAGATGCAGTAAGGAAGGCTGGCATATGTTTCAACTGTTCTCGTAAAGGCCACAGGGTGAAAGATTGCTCATCCACGTCCAGATGTAAAATTTGTCAAGCAAGTCATCATCCTTTATTACACAGTTTTACAGTCGCAACTATTCAAAGCATGCAGGTTAGTTCACTTCCAGATAACGCAGGTCCAGTTAACATTAAAGTTGAAAACTCAACTCTACATTCGTCGAATGCTGCTGCAAGGATTACTCCAATCAAAAGAGGCATTCTTCCGACAGCCGTTGTATACATAAGCGACAAATGTGGTCAGCTACATTTGGTCCGAGCGCTTCTAGATTCTGGGTCAGAAGCTTCGTTTATAACAGAGGAAACTACAAAAAGGCTGCGACTTGACAAACATCGCATTCATCAGGAGGTCAGCGGTATTTCGGCTGTTAGGCAAAAAATCAAGTTTAATGTCTATACTAAACTGAAGGCTCGCTGCACTGAGTTCAGTTGGGCTTCCACATTTTCTGTCGTCAAGCAGATTTGTGTAAATCAGCCACCGCAAACTTTAAAGACGTCAAACTGGAGTATACCACCGAACATTGTTCTAGCAGATCCAAAGTTCTTTGTATCAACCAAAATTGACATTTTGATCAACACTGAAGGTTTCTTTGAAGCCCTCAGAGAAGGCAAGCATAGTATGGGCAACGGAATGCCGTGCCTTATCAACACAGCTTATGGATGGGTAGTTGGCGGTGTCCTCGATCACAACGCTGATGGACAACTGCAACACTGCAACTTTTCTCAACAATCAGTTTCAATTGAGAGGCTAGTTCAGAAATTTTCGGAAATAGATAATTGTACTACAAAACCATCCGAATTTACAGAAGAAGAGCAACGCTGCGAGCAGTTTCTCTTCTCGAGGACGGCCGGATACAAGTCCGACTGCTGTTTAAAAGATCACCATCCGAGCTTGGTGAATCTTACAAAACCGCACTACATAGGTTCAAACTGCTCGAACGCAGACTTGAAAGCAACCCGATTCTGAAGAAGGAATATGCTGGATTTATAGATGAGTATATAAATCTCGGCCATATGTCCCTTGCGTCCAACGTGGACCACACACAACCACACTTCTACATACCGCACCATTGCGTTTTGCGCCCTCAGAGCCTTACGACAAGGCTGCGAGTCGTCTTTGACGCATCAGCCAAAACGACTTCTGGCCTCTCATTAAACGATCTGCAAATGATTGGCCCAACGATTCAGCAAGACCTCATTACAACGCTTCTTTCATTTCGTTTACATAGATTTGCCCTCACCGGAGACATTACGAAAATGTATAGGCAATTTGTTATCGACGAAAGAGACAGGTGCTTTCAATTAATACTATGGAGACCTGATCTACGCGACGATGTGAAAGCATATCAGCTACACACTGTTACATATGGGATGTCAGCTGCGCCATTTCTCGCTGTTCGAGGACTTCATCACATAGCCGAACTGTACGAATCGGAATTTGCTGTAGGAGCCGCCGTCCTGCGGAATGATCTGTATGTAGACGACCTACTCACAGGAGCAGACACCATAACAGAGCTTCAACACAAAAAGGATGATGTTGTAGAGCTACTTTTCAAAGCAGGCTTACAGTTAACCAAGTTCAGCAGCAACTCTAATGACATTGCTGCAACCTCATCCAATGAAGTTTCATCAAACTCGAGGATAATGAATTTATGAAAGCGCTGGGGCTCGCATGGCAGCCCAATATAGACAAGTTTGCATTTCGCAATGAATTTGAACCACCTGACCAGGTAACAAGACGATCAGTTTTGTCAGTGGTAGCGCGCATATTTGACTTGCTGGGACTTATCAGCCCAATACTTAACCGCTGTAAAATCTTTATAGAGGATCTGGCCTTAAAGGGTCTAGATTGGGACACGCCAGTCGACGACGTCTCTCGAAACAAATGGATAGAGATGCTGGAAGATCTTCGAACCATAACCACACTTCAGTTTCCACGCTTCGTTTTCACATCGCCAACCGAGCGCTGCGAAATTCACTGTTTCGCGGACGCATCAGAGCGGGCTTATGGATGCTGCATCTATGTTCGTGCTCAGCTGCCAGATGAGATAAAGACAAATTTACTCATTGCAAAATCGAAGGTTGCACCGATACGAGTACAATCACTGCCAAGATTGGAACTATGTGCCGCCCTTCTTCTGTGCCGCACGTGGCGCAAATTTGAGTCCAAACTGCGTTCACATACGAGCAACGTAACGTTTTGGACTGACTCAAGGATCGTTCTACAATGGATGAGAATGCACGCTTCGCAACTGCATTGTTTCGTTGGAAACAGGATTTCGGAATTGCAAGAAAACAGTGGTAACGTTACCTTGAGGCATGTACCGTCAGCGTCGAACCCTGCGGACATAGTATCTTGAGGATGCCGGCCAGAAGAACTTGGAGAATCTATATGGCTGACTGGGCCAAGCTTTTTATATTCTTCCGCTGAGAAGTGGCCGCAACTAACTGAAATTTTACCTACGACACTCGAAGTACGCGCCAAAGCTGTACTTATCTGTAACAACAGTAACGTGAACTCAGCAGTGGAAGAAGTCATACGGAGATGTTCTTCCTACATGCGAGTAATGCGAATCTTATCGTACGTCTACAGATGTTTTAATCGCATAAAGCCAAATTGCGAGTTGAAGCCACCAGATGTGGTACATATCCCTGCATCTGAAATTAACGCAACATTTTGGAAGGTAATCGCGCACATTCAACAATCGTCATACGCAAACGAGATATCCTTACTTCAAAAAGGGAAGAGTTTGCAATCCAGCTTGCAATGTCTAGCGCCGTTTCTACACCAAATGGACTGTGGCGATTCAGCAGTGTGTGTGATGAGAGTAGGAGGTAGATTGGCAAACTGCGACATGCCATTCGACGCCAAGCATCAAGCTTTAATACCCAGGAACCATCCGTTCACTCGTCTTTACATCGAATTTATACACAGAACCAACATGCACGCAGGACCGAGAGTTCTCATTTCTAAACTTCGTGAAAAACTCTGGGTAATCAACGCAAGAGAATTGATCAGAAAAGTGGTGCGCAAATGTACACACTGTTTCCATTACAAACCCCGCCTCATACAACAAATTATGGGGAATCTACCGGCGGACCGCCTTCGAGCCGAGCGACCGTTTATGGTTACCGGCGTCGACTTCTGTGGACCGTTCTACACTTCATACCGGATAAGAAGCAAAACTCCGTACAAAACATACGCAGCAATCTTCGTTTGTTTTGCTTCAAAGGCAGTTCACATCGAACTTGTGACTGAGCTGTCTACAAACGCATTTTTACTATGCATCCGCCGATTTGTTGCGCGCCGTGGCATTCCTGCAAGGCTCTACTGCGACAACGCAACAAATTTTGTTGGCGCTGCATCCAAACTTTCCGACTTCGCAAGTCAAATGTTAAATCAACAGTCTATAGATTTAATACAATCTTTCAGCTCAACTAAAGGTTTTGATATGTGTTTTATTCCCCCCAGAGCTCCGCACTTTGGTGGCCTCTGGGAGGCCGCCGTCAAATCGGCCAAGACGCTGGTCCTGAAGAACATCGCAAACGCACATTTAACACTGGAAGAGCTTCAGACCGTTTTCATTGAAGTAGAAGCAATCTTAAACTCAAGGCCGATTGCTCCCATAACAGATGACCCGAACGATGCCACAGCTATCACACCCGGACATCTCTTGATTGGCAATGCGCTAACATCGCCACCTGATCAGCCTCTGTTTTCCACATCGGATGATGCTGAGAAGAAAATGCGGTACCTTGACAGATGGCAAAGAATGTCATACATTAAACAACAGTTCTGGAGCATGTGGCAAAGAGATTATGTCCACACTCTTCAGCAACGAGCAAGGTGGACAAGGGATCAACCGAACCTGAAGGTGGGACAAGTTGTAATCGTACATGAGGACAACCTGCCGCCACAACAATGGTCATTGGCCAGGGTGACTGCAGTCATTCCTGGAAAAGACGGCAAGGTTAGAGTAGCTGATATTGCCACAAGAAGAGGTACACTAAGGCGTCCGGTCCACAAACTTGCGCCTCTCCCTCTGGATGAATTTTGAAAGTCGAACCTTTCAACGTGGGGAGGATGTTTGAGGAGATATTATTTACTGCCATATATTTATAAGTTGAATTTGAATTTAAACTGAATTAACGAAATGTATAATAGTGCAAGGCGAATAACTAATTTTGCTGGATTCTGCAGCTACAGCTATCTTGAAGATGTGGTGGCTGAGAGGGTGGTGGTAACGCAAGATTTGTGCTAGCAGTATAAATATGTAGCAGTGTGTGATGAGAACGTTGGCACACGCTACATTTCTTTGCCTTACACTTCGCTACTGTGTGGCCTCGTCGAGGACAGTTTATGCACAAAGGCGCACCTTTAGCGAAGTCAAACCTTTGCTGCACTGACAAGGCAATATATGCCTGGCAATTGCCAATCGAATGGTCAGCTGAATTGCAAAATTGACAAAGGTTATTCTGTTCGTTTTTGACAGCAACGAACGAATGATTTATCCTGCTAGCATTTTTTACTTTTTGAGTCTGAGTGTTATTGCTCGACTGGCTGCCCTTCGCTTGAGCTTTACTAGCTTCTTCAGCAACAATATGCTGGTAGCGTCTGTTAAGAGCAGTCTCACAATCTCGCCATAGTGGGAGCGTTGTGTAGTCGAGCTGCTCTTCCCACTTCTTTTTTGTGGTAGGATCGACTTTGCCCATAACTAAATAAATTAAAATGGCATTAGCGATTTTCTTGTCGTCACCAATTGACAGAAGTGAGTCATAGGCGGCCGACACTGTGTCGATCAGGCTTCTCAAAGCTGACGCAAATGGCTGGGAAATCTTTTGCAGATTGAAAAGTGTCGATATGTTATCGAAAAATATTAGGCAGTCATTATCGTACACCCGCTTGAGACTTTCAATGGCTTTGCTATAATTGTCTTCCGTCACTTGGAAGGCGCGAACTGTGCCTAAAGCGTCACCAGCCAAACATGATATTAAGTGATTGAATTTTTCAATATCATGCAGTGTGTCATCATTGTGAACAAAAGTTTCAAAAAGACTCATGATATTTTTAAATTCAAAATGCTTGCCGCTAAAAGTTAGAAGAGCGACCGCTGGCAATCGACACCATGGCTTTTTTGAAGTAGGCGGTGCAATACCATTTGCCGAACTTGAATTGTCGATGCTTTTTCTTCTTAGTTTTTCCAGCTGGCCTTTTAATAAGGATTTGGTCATAATGCAAGTTTCTTCCAACTCTTCACGGTAGTCATCTTCTGTATCTTTTGCTTCAATTTTGCTTTGCAATATATTTGCAGTTTCTATATGAGTTGTTAGAAGCTCTAACCTGCATTCTAACTCGATTGGCTCTAACGAAATCGAACCTTCTTTTAATTGCCGTTGCATACGACATATACTCCTTATACAGCCCTCGCGCTTCCTTTTAAGTTCTTCGATCAAGTCCTTACTCATATTGATTTAAAGTTTTAAACTTGATCGAACGAAAATTGTCGAGTGACAAACGAGAAATCGAAAATAATATGCTGTTCTCAGCAAGTGTAGGGGAGCGCAACAGATGGTCGTCTAGCAGTGCGAACGAAAACGAGAAGAACTGCAGTTGACTGACCGTCGAAGGCAATACTTTGGAAGCAGCAGCGAAAGTGGCGACAAACGAAAAGAATAATTCTAATACAAATGCCTTGTGTGCGTTAGCAGAACAGCTAATTCTTATGCATGTATTATGCGAAGCGCAGGCAAACAAAAAATGCAGCAGCTTAAGCGCGAACACGACAGCAATGTATTAGCTATGTTATGTATGTGAGTATCGGTATATATTTACATATGTACTAACGACAACGGCGAATTTGATGAGAACAACGAGAGCAAGCAACAAACGAAAACTGCCGACGGTTGGCTGAGATTGACGTGGGGGGGGATGCCGTATGTAAAAGTGGCTATGTATATTTATGTATGTATGTATGTATAACAAAATCAAACGACAATAAATTGGCACTTTAAATAATTGCCTATAGCGGTTCACTTTTATTTAATATTAGTACGACATGCGATTTATATTTGTGTTAATTATGCTCAACTATCTACCGTATTATATTATGGTCACGTATGTGCCAAAGGTTGAAAGTTGAAGGCCGAAATAAGCAATTCGCTGGTTAAATTCCACTTTCAAACTTTAGCACAGTACCTGTGAAGTCGACTTTGGCTCAGGAACTTCCCTTTGGTCGACTTGACTCATCCTCCAATAATCCAGTTGACGTGACAGCAACACACACAATCCCCAGTGCAGCAACAACAACACGACCGACGCGGTTCCGCACAAATTAAAGTTTTTAATTAAAAAAAAAAACAAGCAAGTCCCTGCTCGGGCGCCAATGAAAATTTATATTATTTTATATAAATTATTAAAAACAAAGAAAATGGGATGCTTGCTTTTAACGACTTTTATGCGGAGAAATGCGAATGATTTGGCGACAATTGTGCTTATATTTAGTTCTATTTTACAACTGACTTTAACTTAGGCTTACATGCTAAACTAAGCTAAGGCGGCGAAAAAAGGGCGCGAGGCGACGTTCGCCAACGGCCGCTCTCGCGCTCTCTTTTCGCCCTAAACTAAAATTCAAATAATTCTCTTAAACTACCTTAATCTAAAGCAGCATCTGCGCCAACACCGGCCCCCTTGGAGGGACATCGTCCTTCAACGGGCAATGGCGCCAGCCGATGAATAGCCCTCCGTAGATTGCCACTATTCGTGGCGACGTCGGCCACCCGCACCTTCCCGTCTGTCCCGGCGTGAGTTGTGGTGACCCTGCCAAGTACCCACTTTTGTGGCGGCACGTTGTCTTCGGTCACCACGACGAGTTGTCCCAACACGACGTTGGGTTCCTCCTGGAACCACTTCGCTCGCACCTGGAGGCTCGAAATGTACTCCCGGGACCATCGCTGCCAAAACCTGTGCTTGAGACACGAGGCATTGCGCCATCGCCTTAAGCAGGTTTGGCTGTCGATGTCCGGGAGCGGTGGAGCTGGAGTCGCCAGAAGAGGCTGTCCGATTAGAAAGTGGCCCGGGGTTAGCGCCTCGCCGTCGCTGGGGTCCGCGCTGAGTGGTCCCAGTGGCCGAGAGTTCAGCACGGCCTCGACGCTCGCCAGGAGTGTTCCGAGCTCTTCTGCGGTCAGGAGCGCATTGCCCACCGTCCGTAGGAACAGGTGCTTTGCAGACTTGACACCTGCCTCCCATAAACCGCCGAATTGAGGCGCTCTGGGTGGTATGTACTCAAACTCGCATCCTTTTCTTGATGCGAATTCGCGTACGCCTTCCGCCTCCTTCTCCCATCTCGCTCGGAACTCCTGCAGCTTCCTGTCGGCTCCCACGAAGTTCGTCGCGTTGTCGAAGTAAACTTTGCGAGGGACGCCTCTCCTGCCGACGAACATTTCAAAAGCCAAGAGAAAAGCATCAGTGGTTAGATCTGACACAAGCTCTAAGTGAACCGCTTTCGAGGCAAAACAAACGAAAAGAGCCACGTACGACTTATACGGTGGCTTGCCACGGATGCGGAGCGTTGGGCTTATAGGGCCACAAAAATCAACACCACATTCTTCGAACGGGTGGAACGGCTGGAGCCTGTCTGCCGGAAGATTTCCCATTACTTGGGAGGACAACCGGGGCTTCCATCTGAAGCAGAGGATACACGAACGTACTGTTCGGCGACACACTTCCTGAGCGTTAACCAGCCAAACTCGCTCACGAAGCAGGCTCACCAGCGATCTAGGGCCAGCATGGCAATTTGACACGTGCACCATCACCTGACGGTACATTTTTTTAATTTCTGCCGCTAAGGCGAACTTTCGCAAACGAAAACGAAGCAGCGTAGAATAAAGTTCCTCCTGAATTGTTGGACCGATCATTAAGGTATCATTCAACGCAATCTGAGTGGACGTGCGGCAAGAGGCATCGAAAACGACACCCAACTTGGTCGACGTGCTTTGAGGCCGCAGGACACACTGATGCGGAATAAAATAGTGTGGAGTATCTGGAATTTTGTTGTCCGTTGAGGACATGTGACCGAGCGAAACATACACGTCCATAAATTCCAGATACTTGCTTTTCATTTGAGGGTCTTTTGACAACCTCCTTTCAAGCGACAAAAAACGACGTTTCGCAATTTCATACGACGAGCCAAGATTTTTTGGGTCAGATTTAAAAGGTAACCGTACCTGAAATCGACCAGACGACAAGATTTTTGTATTATCAACAAAGTGTTGTTCACAAAGCTGTTGCTCAGGTGAGAGAACTTTCGAATTATTAGGCAAGTCCTCAATGGACCAAAACTTTTGTATCGTTGAGTCTATCGAAAGTAATTGTTCTTCTTGGCAACTTAAATTCACTGCTCCTTCTATACTCGTTGTAGGTTGAGTAGAGCATCTGCCTGACACTATCCAGCCGAGAAGCGTTTTTTGTAATGTGGGAGACTCAGGGCCTTGCTTTATTTGGCCTACCGACAATAAGTCGAAGAATGACTCTGCTCCAATTAGCATATCAATTTTTTGCGGCTTATGGAATTGAGGATCGGCCAATTGAATATTTTTGGGGACCCTCCACCCGCTGGTGTTCACCGCTTGATCGGGATGATAACCAGAAATCGATCCCAAGATCCAAAAATCTGCGGAAAACTCGCTACAATTGACACGCGACTTCACCACTGTATGAATTCTTTTCTTGGCACGCGCATTGGTGTCTCCAATGCCGCGCAAGACCATACATGCATCCTCTCGTCTGAGCTGTAACTTTTGAGCTAGATCCTCAGTCACAAAGTTGACTTGTGACCCAGAATCTAACAATGCTCTTGCTAAAACGAAATCGCCACTTTTCGTTTTAACGCTCACGACTGCTGTTGCAAGAACCACTCTATCCGAAGCAGTCGCATGCATGGCATGCGAAGTGGAAGAGCTATCTTGAAGATGTAGTGGCTGAGAGGGTGGTGGTAACGCAAGATTTGTGCTAGCAGTATAAATATGTAGCAGTGTGTGATGAGAACGTTGGCACACGCTACATTTCTTTGCCTTACACTTCGCTACTGTGTGGCCTCGTCGAAGACAGTTTAGACAGACAGACAAAGGCGCACCTTTAGCGAAGTCAAACCTTTGCTGCACTGACAAGGCAATATATGCCTGGCAATTGCCAATCGAATGGTCAGCTGAATTGCAAAATTGACAAAGGTTATTCTGTTCGTTTTTGGCAGCAACGAACGAATGATTTATCCTGCTAGCATTTTTTACTTTTTGAGTCTGAGTGTTATTGTTCGACTGGCTGCCCTTCGCTTGAGCTTTACTAGCTTCTTCAGCAACAATATGCTGGTAGCGTCTGTTAAGAGCAGTCTCACAATCTCGCCATAGTGGGAGCGTTGTGTAGTCGAGCTGCTCTTCCCACTTCTTTTTTGTGGTAGGATCGACTTTGCCCATAACTAAATAAATTAAAATGGCATTAGCGATTTTCTTGTCGTCACCAATTGACAGAAGTGAGTCATAGGCGGCCGACACTGTGTCGATCAGGCTTCTCAAAGCTGACGCAAATGGCTGGGAAATCTTTTGCAGATTGAAAAGTGTCGATATGTTATCGAAAAATATTAGGCAGTCATTATCGTACACCCGCTTGAGACTTTCAATGGCTTTGCTATAATTGTCTTCCGTCACTTGGAAGGCGCGAACTGTGCCTAAAGCGTCACCAGCCAAACATGATATTAAGTGATTGAATTTTTCAATATCATGCAGTGTGTCATCATTGTGAACAAAAGTTTCAAAAAGACTCATGATATTTTTAAATTCAGAATGCTTGCCGCTAAAAGTTAGAAGAGCGACCGCTGGCAATCGACACCATGGCTTTTTTGAAGTAGGCGGTGCAATACCATTTGCCGAACTTGAATTGTCGATGCTTTTTCTTCTTAGTTTTTCCAGCTGGCCTTTTAATAAGGATTTGGTCATAATACAAGTTTCTTCCAACTCTTCACGGTAGTCATCTTCTGTATCTTTTGCTTCAATTTTGCTTTGCAATATATTTGCAGTTTCTATATGAGTTGTTAGAAGCTCTAACCTGCATTCTAACTCGATTGGCTCTAACGAAATCGAGCCTTCTTTTAATTGCCGTTGCATACGACATATACTCCTTTACAGCCCTCGCGCTTCCTTTTAAGTTCTTCGATCAAGTCCTTACTCATATTGATTTAAGGTTTTAAACTTGATCGAACGAAAATTGTCGAGTGACAAACGAGAAATCGAAAATAATATGCTGTTCTCAGCAAGTGTAGGGGAGCGCAACAGATGGTCGTCTAGCAGTGCGAACGAAAACGAGAAGAACTGCAGTTGACTGACCGTCGAAGGCAATACTTTGGAAGCAGCAGCGAAAGTGGCGACAAACGAAAAGAATAATTCTAATACAAATGCCTTGTGTGCGTTAGCAGAACAGCTAATTCTTATGCATGTATTATGCGAAGCGCAGGCAAACAAAAAATGCAGCAGCTTAAGCGCGAACATGACAGCAATGTATTAGCTATGTTATGTATGTGAGTATGTCGGTATATATTTACATATGTACTAACGACAACGGCGAATTTGATGAGAACAACGAGAGCAAGCAACAAACGAAAACTGCCGACGGTTGGCTGAGATTGACGTGGGGGGGGATGCCGTATGTAAAAGTGGCTATGTATATTTATGTATGTATGTATGTATAACAAAATCAAACGACAATAAATTGGCACTTTAAATAATTGCCTATAGCGGTTCACTTTTATTTAATATTAGTACGACATGCGATTTATATTTGTGTTAATTATGCTCAACTATCTACCGTATTATATTATGGTCACGTATGTGCCAAAGGTTGAAAGTTGAAGGCCGAAATAAGCAATTCGCTGGTTAAATTCCACTTTCAAACTTTAGCACAGTACCTGTGAAGTCGACTTTGGCTCAGGAACTTCCCTTTGGTCGACTTGACTCATCCTCCAATAATCCAGTTGACGTGACAGCAACACACACAATCCCCAGTGCAGCAACAACAACACGACCGACGCGGTTCCGCACAAATTAAAGTTTTTAATTAAAAAAAAAACAAGCAAGTCCCTGCTCGGGCGCCAATGAAAATTTATATTATTTTATATAAATTATTAAAAACAAAGAAAATGGGATGCTTGCTTTTAACGACTTTTATGCGGAGAAATGCGAATGATTTGGCGACAATTGTGCTTATATTTAGTTCTATTTTACAACTGACTTCAAATTAGGCTTACATGCTAAACTAAGCCTAAGGCGGCGAAAAAAGGGCGCGAGGCGACGTCCGCAAACGGCCGCTCTCGCGCTCTCTTTTCGCCCTAAACTAAAATTCAAATAATTCTCTTAAACTATCTTAATCTAAAGCAGCATCTGCGCCAACAACTGTAGCGTTCTATCTTTTTATTATACTCTGTACATAAAATATACAAGAGTATATTAGGTTTGCGTTTCCATTTTTGATGAATTCACGCACAGTTTCGATGTATTTTTCGGTGATCACGGATATTGATTGGCCCACATGTTGATCGTCATTTATGTCCTCACGACCACTTTGAAAACGATGATTGCCTATCCCGTAGCAGAGTGCACGAGTGGTTTCCACTTCCCACCTATGGGGGTTTTCCCGATTTTCCATTCGTATAATCGCCTATATCTCGGAGACTATAAGACCTAGGAACACCAAATTTTAGTCCCAGATGCCTTGTGTGAATACGCAGAAAATGTATATTTTGGAATTTCCCTCCATCCCCCCTCTCCCATGCAAATTGCGATTTTTTCTAACTCCCGTAATTCTTGGAATTTCGAACTAAAATACTTCCAGTTAGTTATTATGTGTCCGTATGCCAAGTTTCACTATGATAGACCGATTTAAAAAGAAGTAAAAGCCATAAATATATTTGCTGCTGCAGCGCTGCTCGCGGCTGTTGTTGATGCTGGTAATTTGGTTGACCTCACACATGTTTACACAGACAGGAATAGATGCGCAAATGCATACATACACTCACGCAATTATACACCATTTACGTGAGTTCAAATACCGAGAAAGGTAAAATCGATCAAAATTTTTTTTTAAATTTTCTTATTTTCTATAATTATTGTAAACATATGTACTGAGTATTTCAAAGTCGGGACACCCGACTTTAGCTTTTTTACTTTTTTTTTTAATTTTTTATTTTAATTTTTTTTTTTTGTGGAGAGTACAGCCTATTTTACTGTCGGGCTTGCTCGACTGTAGCGTTCTCTCTTGTTTAGTCTTTAGTTTTGTCTGAAGCGGGCGTCAGACACGACAATTAAAATAATAAGGATTTCATTTGCTGTTTGGAGAGAGTTGCTCCATATAATCCATTTGAGCTTGGTGTTTTTCATCTTCTAGGGCCATGCGTAGTAGATGGTTGGCTATTTTTACCGCTCCTTCGATTCAGGTGATCTGTGGGCTTACCACTCCCGCCGAAGTTTTCTCTTATTGCGAAGCAGCTGTTCAACGTGCATGGGGACGCGGCTGCATTTGTGAAGTTTATTAGCTGTAGTTATTGGAGTCGAATGTTTTGCCGCCAGTGACATTACAAACACTAATGCTTCAACTGAGGTATCTATGTCATTATTACAATAAATGCTAGGGCAGTCATCAATATGGGAACTTATGTACTTCCTGTATTTAAGCCAATCTGTTTTTCTAGAAGTTAGAAAATGTGTGAATAACTGTGGATGGTCACAAAGGTACAGAAGGATCGGCGAGTGATCCGATGATAGGTCTGATAAGTGCTCCACACGAATCTGAGCCTGTGGCACTCTTCTTGTAACAGCAAAATCTATCAAGTCGGGTTGCTTCTTTGGATCTGTGGACCAATATGTAGGCCGGCCTGGAGAAATAAAATCAATCTTGTTTCTTGCTGTTATTATGGCGTTATATAGTTGTCTTCCTTTCGGGGTGATGAAAGTAGCCGCTTTGAGTTTCGATTTGAATTGTTGTGGCCTGTAAATAAGTTGTAGCAAATGATGGCAGCGGATAGTGTCTGATGCGATGCTTTATGTTGAGACGTTCATCCTTTCATAAACTAGAATGAATATTGGCATATGTTTTGCGATTTTGCTACAGGAAAATCCGCAGTGATTCTCTAGTTGTGTCAGCTTCAGAACGAAGATTGTCGTTTTCTAAGCTGATTGAAGTGCTGCATGCTGATATTTACAGAAGTGAGATCACGTCTTTACAAAAGTGGGGGCCACTCCCCCCAAGTTTGTAATCTCCTAATCCCTTTATATACGAGTTCAAAGACACTGGGATTAAGTTTCGTTTGATTCGAGTAGGTGGACGTTTGTTGCATAGTCCAATTCCTTATGACGCTAAATTTCCACTATTACTGCCTAAAGATGCACCAATAGTAACATATATTCGGCATTTTCACCACATGCAGTATCATGCAGATGCAAAGGTATTAATTGGGCTTCTTAGGCAACAGATCTGGGTGGTGAATGCTCGTAGTGCTTGCTCAGCAGTTTTACATAATTAATTGTGTACACTTTTTCCGATACAAGCCCAAGTAGTTGGGGCAAATAATTCGAAATTTGCCAGGTTATCACCTTCGAGAAGGTCGACCGTTCAGGGTTTATGGGGTTATTTTTGCGGTCCTTTCTATGTAAGCTACCACATACGAGGAAGACCGCCCGTTACAAATTACGTCGCCGTATTTGTTTGTTTTACCCCGAAAGCCATTCACCTCTAGCTGGTAATAGATCTATCAACTGATAGACGCGGACTGCCGGAGACAGTCTTCAGCGATAACGCGACCAACTTTGTAGGAGCGAGAGGAGTGCTGAAAGAGCTGACGTCGGCATTCGAGAGGAGCAAAGACGCCTTGATGGACCTAGCGGTAGAGCGAGGGATCGATTGGCGACTCATTCCTCCCAGAGCTCCTCACTTCGGAGGATTGTGGAAGGTAGCGGTGAAGGCGGCGAAGGCTCGTCTAGTCAGGGTGCCAGGCAACGCAAACCTGACCAGAGACTACCTGGAAATGAACCTGGTGGACGCGGAGGCGAATCTCAACTCCAGGGCTATGGAGGCAGGCGGCAGCGATCACAACGACGTAGAGGTGCTCACTCCGGGCCACCTGCGCATCGGACAGCCTCTTCTTTCTCTGCCGCACGGGGGTGGGCGCGAAGGGCCTTCGATCAGAGCCGGGTGGCGGCAGCTTTCGGCACTCAAGCTGCAGTTTTGGTGCGAGGACGGGAAGGTGCGGGTGGCAGACGTGCTAATCAGGACCGGCACTACTAGACGGTCACAGACAGTCCACAAGTTGGCGGTGCTCCCTATGGATTTGAAAGACCGGTAGTCCTTCCAAGGGGTCGGAATGTTGGAGCAACCTACTTAGTTTTAAGCCTTTCTCTTGCGCTCTCCATAGCGTCCTTTACTGCGCTCTCCTTTGTGCGTACGTTCCATTGCTGGTCCGCTGACTTGTGGCGGCAGCAAGCGAGCCACTCGTTTGTTACCTCGCACTTAAAACATCGTACGTACAAATTTCCAAGCCATTAAAGCCAAGTTGAAATCAAAGAATTCAGCGTGTCCTTACTTAGTAGAAATTAATTTGGTTTGCTTATCGCTAAAAAGCTAGCGATTTCTCAAAGAGGATTTGGAAAAATCGATCTCCAAAGGGTGGAAAACGAGCTGCAAAGTTTGTTTGAAAAATCCACATTTCGATTGGTTAATCGACTTAAAACTTGGTTTCTTAAATAAATAAAAGAATACAAATAAAACTGCATACTCGAATTCTGAAATTTGTCTTGGAGACTGAATTATGGGCTTGGTTTTGTGCGCAGTCGTGTCATATTCTATACATTGTTTGAATTTGGAGTCTGGTGTCGTGTTGGATACCATCACTCCTCCTCCATACTGCATCTACTCGTTTGGACTTGGAGCTGCTGTCTAGTTTCCATCCTCCTGCCCTACTTGTGATATTGTTGTTTGGCCTGCCTAATGGGCGATACTCCTCGTCGGTCGGAATCCAGGGACGTTTCAGTGGACTCTTTTGAGAGTGTTGGGTCAAACTAGCCACATTCGCAGTTAATATTATAATTTATAAACTCTATTATAATAGCATACTTGTCAATATGTACTGGAAATATTCTCATGTCATAAGCAGTCAATTAACCCTCGCAACTGCAAATATCAGTTCTCTCTTTGTTATTTTATACTTCGGACATTGTAACTTGAACTCTAATGCATCGGTACGAAAATATCAATAAACAGTTTGTAATCAACTCTTGAAGAAGAACCACTGCCTCTCCCGTATCATTTGGTTATGTGTCAATTGCAATTTGATTTATTTTCTAACTAATTTGCACACCGCCCAGGAAGTTTTCTGCGAAGAAATTAAAATTTTGTAATTTGCATATAAAGATTTTGTTGCCTTCAGCGTCGCATTGACTTGACGAATTTTTCGCTTTTTCTTAGCTTCGATCTCGCTGTAGTAGCTGTACACACGCATACAGCTAAATGCCGGCATATACATACATACATCACCCATCGTTGTTGGAGGTACGCCGCTACTTCGATCCTATTCACCTTGCTGTGGACTTCGCCCCCCGTCATTTGGGTCCTGTTTGCTGACTGTACTTCGAGTTGGTGGAAGTACGGTACGACTTCACATTAGTTCTCGAACACTGCATTGCTCGCCGTTGGAAGTGCACCGTTACTTCATTCTTGCTCTGCGCTGCTGCCTTCGCTCAATTACGATTGCATCCTAAAGCCTTAGGAAGGCTTAAAGAACGGTGTAGCTGCAGAATCCAGCAAAATTAGTTATTCGCCTTGCACTCCCAAGTAGCTCCCCACGTTCCACATTTGCCATGTACAACGTGCCCAAATAAATAAACTTTATTGGGTTTTAATAAACTCCACTGCATTTAATCCAATTGCGTTATCGAGTCGAGACTGGGCTCGACCATTACAGAAGCGAGTCGATACTAGACTGATGATAAAGAACTAGTGCAGGCATGACATAGCCTATAGCGAAGGAGATGCATAAACAATTAAGATAACTGGCGTTGCCAGACAAAATTCAGTTATACATTTCTTTAATTCAATTTAAATTCAAATTCAACTTATAAATATATGGCAGTAAAAAATATCTCCTCAAACAAACGGTTTGATAATCCCACTCTCATATTTCTAGAAGGTATCGCCGCATTGTTTGCGCTACCGCCAGTTGAAAGAGCAAACAGTCAACAGCTTCGTAGCCTGGTGGATAAGTCATCCCCAATATTTACTTCGTTGGAGTCCATTGGTAATTCAACTAATATTGTCTGTGCCATGCTCATATATATCGTCATGGATAAATGTGATCAGCAAACTCGAAGCAAACGGAATGAATCGCTGGACTACAAGACACTGCCATGCTGGTCTACATGCACACAGATTTTAGACCGACATTGTCAGTTTCTACAGTCATCAGGAACCTCACTTCAACGCAAGTTTGACAATAACAAATCCACAAGTCGTGTTCATAGCTCAACATTTGCTATTACTAATGCATCTTGTGTACTCTGTTCCAGCCCTGCCCACAAAATTAATAACTGTGCCCGGTTTAAAGCCATAAACAGCAACCAACGTTTTCACAAGGTCAAAAGACTTGGACTTTGCATCAACTGCCTCGGAAGTGGACATAAAATGGCACAATGTCCATCGACTTATCGTTGCCGCATCGAGGGCATCATTCATCGCTACATCATGAACAGCCATCGCAACTCTCGCACACATCGCTCACGCAAGCATCAGCTGCACAAACCAACGTGTTTCACCAACCTCAAGCTGCATCACATTCTCACATGGAAATTGCTCCTGGTGATCAGATTCTCTTGGCAACTGCTATCACGAATATCGAATTATCAGTTGACGCTGCAGTTCGGAATTACGTCGCACATTGCGTACCAACCCGACACCGAGATCGACATCTCAAGTTGGAATTTGCCTACTAATGCACCGTTGGCTGACGATACTTTCCATCGGGCGCGTGTTGTCAGCCTGTCATTTAAGTAAAATCCAAATTGCCTTGGAAGCTCTGTCGAAACATCTCGAAATAGATTTTATGCCATTGAAAGACGCCTGTCGCGTCTGCCCGATATTCGCTAGACGAATATGAAAGCCTCGGTCATATGTCGCGCGTGCACAACCCAAATCTAACGGAACCGCATTATTACATTCCACATCATATTGTACTCAGGCCGAGCAGCTCATCAACGAAGCTCAGAGTCCTCTTTGATGCATCATGTCGCACGATATCTCAAAAATCGCTTAATGACTTGCTTCTGATCGGCCCTACCATTCAAAATGAGCTCGGTTCGCAATCACGGCTGATATTACAAAAATGTGCAGGCAAGTACTCGTTAACATAAATGATAGAAAGTTTCAGTATATCTTTTGACGAGCTTCTCCAGATGAGGATTTACAAACTTTCCAACTCAACACAGTTACGTATGGGACGGCGTCAGTTCCATATCTCGAATTCTTAGTTTGCAGTATCTGTCGGATGAATGTAAAAACGAGTTGCCTGTTGGATCAGCTGCTGTCAAGTCGTGTTTTTACGTGGACGATCTGCTATGTGGAGCAGACGATATCGAAACTACTAAAGAGATAACCATCTCCGAAAACTTAGTGAGTAGTACACTTGGTATAACTTCAGTTTTGCATTCACGCCCAAGGAAGTGTATACCACTGCTACAAAACGGACAATTTTAGCTACCGTATCATCGCTTTTTGACCCGATCGGTCTATTGTGCCCACTCGTCGCCAAGCCCTTGCAGCATTCAATAACATGGCTTTTGCGATGCATCAATCAGAGCATATGGTTGCTGCTTGTACATGTGTACAGAAGACGCAAATGGACATATTAACGTGCACTTGCTGACTTCGAAATCCAGAGTAGCACCAGTGAAAAAACAATCGCTTCCCAAACTGGAACTATGTGGTGCTCACTTGAAAGCTGAATTGTACAGCAAGACAAATAGCATATTCAAACATCGAAACAATACATCATACTTCTGGTGTGACTCACAACTCGTTTTGTATTGGGTGCAACAACATTCAATTACTTTGTGTACGTTTGTAGGAAACAGAGTATCACTCACTCACTCACTCCTTTTTCTTATCCGTCAAGTACCTTTGAGCTGATCAAGGTTGGTGGGCGACTGGAATATTCGGAGCTACCAGACAGAAAAAAGCATCCAGTGCTGTTGCCCAGTAGTTCGCCTAATGCCCAAAGGCATTAGTCGCTCTAATTTGCTTGGAGTACTGGATTGTCAACGCTAGAGACTTGGCTCGGCGCATCGTTCGTTCCTACATCCATTGCGTTCGCTACAGGCCCAAATTATTACAACAAATTATGGGATCGCTGCCACCGACACGTCTCACGCCTAGTTTCCCATTTGAACGCCGTGGGATCGAGGAGGACGACAACGCTACTAATTTTGTCGGAGCTTCTAACCAGTTACATGAATTAAAGAAATTCATGTTTAAGAAGGAGACTCAAATGCAAATTCAACAATTTTGTTCATCAGACTTTATTAATTTTCACTTTAGTCCACCCAGGGCACCCCATTTTGGCGGCCTTTGGGAAGCTGCGGTGAAGAGCGCCAAGGGTCTTCTAAATGGCACATTGGTCCAAATACGAATACGAGGTCCAAATTTGAAGAGCTAAGTACCATCGTTGTAGAAATCGAAGCCATCCTCAACTCGCGCCCTCTGTCGCCGCTGGCATCAGATCCAAACGATTACAGCGCACTGACTGCCGGACATTTCTTGGTTGGTGACTCACTCCGCTCGTTGCCTGTAAGATCATTGGAACCATGCAATTTGTCTAATTTGGATCGATACGACATGATGACCGTCATTAAGCAACGATTTTGGAAACGCTGGAATCCTGACTATATAAACGAGGTACGAGCTCGTACTAAGTGGATGTGGTCAACGTCGCCAAACTTCAAAGACTTCAAACCCGATTTCGAAGTGAACATATTGTAGTTCTGCGGATCACAATATTTATACATGCCCTTCTTCTGGATCTTTTCCCGTTATGCAGCGATTTGAGTGTGCTAAGACTCAAAATATGTGCCTTAATTGCTTGAATGTGGGTCATATAGTTTCCACCTGCAAAGCTTTTAAATATCGGGTATGATCAAAACGACACCATTCGTTGTTGCACGGATACTCTGTATCTGTGCAAAACTCACCCGTTCTACAAGCAGTCGCTTGTTCTCTCGACACTTTAGTTCAACGCTTTTGGGAACTCGATCGGAGCCCAAATGAGTCGAAGCCTGTGCGCCAGTCAGCTGAATAAAGGGCCTGTGAAGCTCACTTCACAAAATCAGTACAGCGCCTGTCTACAGGTCGTTTCCAAGTCGATCTTCCGTGGAAATCCGATTCCACTGTACTAGGCTTTTATTTTCAAACTGCTGAAAGACGATTTTTGCAACTTAAGCGCAAACTCGCAAAAGACAAAACTCTCCATGACATGTACCATGACTTCATGAGAGAGTATCGCGATCTTAGGCATATATCAGCTCTTGAATTTCCTCCTCCAGGACAGCAGTACTATATTCCTCATCAGTGTGTCCTGAGGCCTGAAAGCACCACAACCAAATTGCGTGTTGTGGTTGACGCTTCTAGTAAGATGTCAATGGCTCTATCATTAAATGATACTTTATTGATTGGGCCGACTATTCAGATGGAGCTTTATTCAACGCTCATAAATTTTCGGTTGAATAAATACGCAATTACTGCCAACATCTCCAATATGTACAGGCAAATAAACATGTCTGAAAAAGACAGAAATTTCTAGCTCATTCATTGGAGAGAAAGCGCCTCACATGACCTGCAGTCCTTCAAGTTCAACACTGTCACATACGGGACTGCATCAGCGTGGCCAATATATATGGTCGATCTCACTCTGTCACTTAAAATGTCATTAAAAATTGTTTTTATGTTGACGACATGCTGGCAGGAGTAGATTCTTTAGATGAGCCTAAAGAAATCTGTAACCAAGTACGAGAGGTACTAGCTTCAGGAGCGTTCCCTTTGGCAAAGTGGGCATCAAATTGTCAAGCCTTTTTCGGTGATTGCAATCATCACCGCGCTGGGCCCCTCAAGATGTTAGTATTTCGGTACCATGTGGATAGCTTTATTTCGTTAAAGCCAACAAAACGAAACATCTTGTCGGTAGGGTCTCGTTCGTTTGACCCGCTTGGGCTGTTGTGCCCCATCGTCACAAGGGCAAAAATTCTGTTGCAATATTGGGGCGGTTAAAAGTAGATTGGGGTGAAACTATTCCAACGAGTATGCATACTTCGTGGAATATGTTCACTGAGACTCTGCACAAAATTGACATTCCGCGATACGTTTTCCTAACCATTTATGAGACAGTGCAAATTCATGGTTACGCACACGCTTCAAGTCAGGCATATGGCTGTTGCATCTACATAAGGACTTGCAGCAATGATAACTTAGGTGTTTCCTTGCTTACAGCCAAATCCAGAGTGGCACCACTCAACGTGAAGACGATTCCTCGACTCGAGGACCATGTTCGCGCCACGCTGAGTAAGTTTGATATAGAAAGTGTAAACTTCTGGTAAGATTCTCATATAGTGTTGTATTGGGTGAAGAGAGACTCATCCACATTGTCCACATTCGTGACAAATAGAGATCCAAGAGGCTTCTGAGAATACTGTTTGGCGTCATGTGCCTACGAACTGCAGTCCTGCTGATCTAGTTTCTCGTTGAACTTTTTTTTTTAAGCTTTCTTTATTTATTTATCGGATCTTCTCTCTAGGAGACTTACGATAAGTAGTAAAATCTTAATCTAATACAGTTATTTAATTTATTACAATTAAATATTTTTTTATGGCCCTGTTATTGCTGGGTGGGGAGGTCCCTTCGCCGGAGTCGTGTATGGCTAGCCTGACAAGTTAAATTCTGTGTCTGTTCGGATGGTTCCGAAGCTTAAGCTGGTACTTTGCTTTCACCTTGGCGATTTCATCTTTAACAGATCCCACATTTAAATCTCCGGGGATATTATCACTTCTTATGTACCTGGGTGCCCCAGTGATGGTTCTCAGTATCCTCAATTGAGCTCTCTCGATTTACTCTAAATTACTAATGGAAGCGTTTCCCCATAATTCAGAGCCATATGTCCAAATTGGTTTGAGAACAACATTGTACAAGAGTTCTTTGTACTCCAGTTTTAGTCGTGAACGAACGTTTATCAGCCAATTAGATTGTTGATCTCTCTTCTTTTTGATGTGCTCACGCCAAGTAAGCCGTCTATCCAAATGGACACCAAGGTATGATACTTCGGTTTCTTGTGGAATATTGATGTTGTTTAGCGAAAATGGAGGGCAGGTTTGTTTGTTTAGGGTAAAAGTGACATGTTTGCACTTTTGCTCGTTTACATGTATGCGCCAGTCTGATATTCTTGTATGGCCACGAGGTGAGATGATAAAATGTAAAATGATGTAGCTCTTTTTGGGCACTTGGAGCGACTTAGGATGGCAGTATCATCAGCAATGTCGAAATTGTTGTACGACTGTTTGTCGGTATATCTGCTGTGTATATAATATACAGTGTTGGTCCAAGCACGCTCCCTTTGGGTACGCCAATTGGAGAGGAAATCTTTACATCTAACTGCGAAACTTCTTTGCTGTAGGTATGACTCCAGTATTTCATCATGCTGTTGAAAATAATGATGAGAAAATATACTGTACAGCTCGGCAATTCGATGATCATTTTGGGGTAAATTAACTCGTGGCCTGTGATGAAATGGGGCTATTTTCCTCAACAATGGAGAAGCGTTTTTTGTAATGTGGGAGACTCAGGGCCTTGCTTTATTTGGCCTACCGACAATAAGTCGAAGAATGACTCTGCTCCAATTAGCATATCAATTTTTTGCGGTTTATGGAATTGAGGATCGGCCAATTGAATATTTTTGGGGACCCTCCACCCGCTGGTGTTCACCGCTTGATCGGGATGATAACCAGAAATCTATTTCAAGATCCAAAAATCTGCGGAAAACTCGCTACAATTGACACGCGACTTCACCATTGTATGCATTTTTTTCTTGGCACGCGCATTGGTGTCTCCAATGCCGCGCAAGACCATACACGTATCCTCTCGTCTGAGCTGTAGCTTTTGAGCTAGATCCTCAATCACAAAGTTGACTTGTGACCCAGAATCTAACAATGCTCTTGCTAAAACGAAATCGCCACTTTTCGTTTTAACGCTCACGACTGCTGTTGCAAGAACCACTCTATCCGAAGCAGTCGCATGCATGGCATGCGAAGTGGAAGAGCTATTGTTTGAGGAGATATTATTTACTGCCATATATTTATAAGTTGAATTTGAATTTAAACTGAATTAACGAAATGTATAATTGAATTTTGTCTGGCAACGCCAGTTATCTTAATTGTTTATGCATCTCTTTCGCTGTAGGCTTTGTCATGCCTGCACTAGTTCTTTATCATTAGTCTAGTAGCGACTCGCTTCTGTAATGGTCGAGCCCAGTCTCGACTCGATAAAGCAATTGGATTAAATGCAGTGTAGTTTATTATAACGTTTTACAAAACCCAATAAAGTGTATTTATTTGGGCACGTTGTACAAGGCAAATGTGGAGCGTGGGGAGCTACTTGGGAGTGCAAGGCGAATAACTAATTTTGCTGGATTCTGCAGCTACATTTTGGCGACCGTGACAGGACCCTTCACCACCGACAATCTCTCCACACACTGCATCGCATGATCGACAACCCGCAAGAAGTACCGCAATAGTTTAATCGCAAGTATACCTACACGTATTAATACATGCGTATATACATAGAATTGCGAAATATACATACATACATAGTGCGACATATGTACATAGGCACACGTATGTGCTTAGCGTTACTGTACTTATCACTCGTTGCCTTAATTTCATTTGGCTGCCTTTTAGCAGCGTGCATTCAATTTTCGCTTCACTCACGTTGAGTGAAACCTGAGTATTTTTGTTGATTCTGCACAACTCATCATTCCACTCATAATTCACAATGAACAGTGGAAAGGCTGAAGGCGAATGTGCGAAAGCTGAGGCAAAGTTGGTAAACTTAAGGAATCAACGCACATCATATCTACGGCATATTGAAAACCTTCACAATAAGGTAATCGAATCTGGGAAAGGTGAAGATCTTCATGTGCTTGAGTGCAGACTGCAACTGTTGGAATCACATTATCGTCAGCTGTGCAACGTGCAATCTCAAATCGAGTCGCTGCATTGCACTGATGATGCACGCGCCGAACTAGAGGAAACATACATTGCTGCAAAGGCTAAAATTAGAACTCTTTTGCATGAAAGGGGTCACGGCAACAAGTCAATCATTACAGAAGCCAGCTTCATGAACGCCACTGTGGGCAATGGAGTTACACATCACAATAGATTGCCTAAGCTTAAACTTCCGAGCTTCGATGGCAAATATGCGACCTTCAGACGGTTTAAAAGTTCATTCAAGAATCTCATCCACGAGGATCCGCATATCGTAACGATAGACAAATTTAATTATCTATTAAATTGTCTAACAGGGCCAGCACTTGAAGTGGTGCAGTCCTTCCAAATAACTGAAGAGAATTACCCCAAAGCTTGGGCAAGATTGGAAGCAAGGTATGACAATAATGTTCTCATTTTTCAATATTGTATATCTAGCTTATTTGAGCTACCTACGATGGTACAACCTGAGGCGACAGCTCTTCAAAGGCTCGTCGATAATGCATCTGCAATACGCGGATCACTTTTGTCTATCGGATCTGCTCAGGAAATTATGGATAGCGTCCTATGCCATATTGTTCTTACGAAGGTGGATTCCGAAAGCAAAACCAACTACAACGAAAAACAAAATCTAGAGAAACTGCCGTCGTGGGATGAATGTTGCAACATTCTAAGTCGTCGGTGCCAGTTTCTCGAAAGTCAACGAGGAAGTATTCGCCAATCGGAACGGCGTAATATTAAACATGAAACGAAACAATCTTCTAAAACAAGGGCCTTTGTAGGTACACAATGCCAATGTGTGTACTGCAAGGCAACTGCACACTACATTAGCTCATGCAAGGATTTTGCTGATTTGTCACTGGAACAGCGCAGAGATGCAGTAAGGAAGGCTGGCATATGTTTCAACTGTTCTCGTAAAGGCCACAGGGTGAAAGATTGCTCATCCACGTCCAGATGTAAAATTTGTCAAGCAAGTCATCATCCTTTATTACACAGTTTTACAGTCGCAACTATTCAAAGCATGCAGGTTAGTTCACTTCCAGATAACGCAGGTCCAGTTAACATTAAAGTTGAAAACTCAACTCTACATTCGTCGAATGCTGCTGCAAGGATTACTCCAATCAAAAGAGGCATTCTTCCGACAGCCGTTGTATACATAAGCGACAAATGTGGTCAGCTACATTTGGTCCGAGCGCTTCTAGATTCTGGGTCAGAAGCTTCGTTTATAACAGAGGAAACTACAAAAAGGCTGCGACTTGACAAACATCGCATTCATCAGGAGGTCAGCGGTATTTCGGCTGTTAGGCAAAAAATCAAGTTTAATGTCTATGCTAAACTGAAGGCTCGCTGCACTGAGTTCAGTTGGGCTTCCACATTTTCTGTCGTCAAGCAGATTTGTGTAAATCAGCCACCGCAAACTTTAAAGACGTCAAACTGGAGTATACCACCGAACATTGTTCTAGCAGATCCAAAGTTCTTTGTATCAACCAAAATTGACATTTTGATCAACACTGAAGGTTTCTTTGAAGCCCTCAGAGAAGGCAAGCATAGTATGGGCAACGGAATGCCGTGCCTTATCAACACAGCTTATGGATGGGTAGTTGGCGGTGTCCTCGATCACAACGCTGATGGACAACTGCAACACTGCAACTTTTCTCAACAATCAGTTTCAATTGAGAGGCTAGTTCAGAAATTTTCGGAAATAGATAATTGTACTACAAAACCATCCGAATTTACAGAAGAAGAGCAACGCTGCGAGCAGTTTCTCTTCTCGAGGACGGCCGGATACAAGTCCGACTGCCGTTTAAAAGATCACCATCCGAGCTTTGTGAGTCTTACAAAAACGCACTGCATAGGTTCAAGCTGCTCGAACGCAGACTTGAAAGCAACCCGATTCTGAAGAAGGAATATGCTGGATTTATAGATGAGTATATAAATCTCGGCCATATGTCCCTTGCGTCCAACGTGGACCACACACAACCACACTTCTACATACCGCACCATTGCGTTTTGCGCCCTCAGAGCCTTACGACAAGGCTGCGAGTCGTCTTTGACGCATCAGCCAAAACGACTTCTGGCCTCTCATTAAACGATCTGCAAATGATTGGCCCAACGATTCAGCAAGACCTCATTACAACGCTTCTTTCATTTCGTTTACATAGATTTGCCCTCACCGGAGACATTACGAAAATGTATAGGCAATTTGTTATCGACGAAAGAGACAGGTGCTTTCAATTAATACTATGGAGACCTGATCTACGCGACGATGTGAAAGCATATCAGCTACACACTGTTACATATGGGATGTCAGCTGCGCCATTTCTCGCTGTTCGAGGACTTCATCACATAGCCGAACTGTACGAATCGGAATTTGCTGTAGGAGCCGCCGTCCTGCGGAATGATCTGTATGTAGACGACCTACTCACAGGAGCAGACACCATAACAGAGCTTCAACACAAAAAGGATGATGTTGTAGAGCTACTTTTCAAAGCAGGCTTACAGTTAACCAAGTTCAGCAGCAACTCTAATGACATTGCTGCAACCTCATCCAATGAAGTTTCATCAAACTCGAGGATAATGAATTTATGAAAGCGCTGGGGCTCGCATGGCAGCCCAATATAGACAAGTTTGCATTTCGCAATGAATTTGAACCACCTGACCAGGTAACAAGACGATCAGTTTTGTCAGTGGTAGCGCGCATATTTGACTTGCTGGGACTTATCAGCCCAATACTTATCCGCTGTAAAATCTTTATAGAGGATCTGGCCTTAAAGGGTCTAGATTGGGACACGCCAGTCGACGACGTCTCTCGAAACAAATGGATAGAGATGCTGGAAGATCTTCGAACCATAACCACACTTCAGTTTCCACGCTTCGTTTTCACATCGCCAACCGAGCGCTGCGAAATTCACTGTTTCGCGGACGCATCAGAGCGGGCTTATGGATGCTGCATCTATGTTCGTGCTCAGCTGCCAGATGAGATAAAGACAAATTTACTCATTGCAAAATCGAAGGTTGCACCGATACGAGTACAATCACTGCCAAGATTGGAACTATGTGCCGCCCTTCTTCTGTGCCGCACGTGGCGCAAATTTGAGTCCAAACTGCGTTCACATACGAGCAACGTAACGTTTTGGACTGACTCAAGGATCGTTCTACAATGGATGAGAATGCACGCTTCGCAACTGCATTGTTTCATTGGAAACAGGATTTCGGAATTGCAAGAAAACAGTGGTAACGTTACCTTGAGGCATGTACCGTCAGCGTCGAATCCTGCGGACATAGTATCTTGAGGATGCCGGCCAGAAGAACTTGGAGAATCTATATGGCTGACTGGGCCAAGCTTTTTATATTCTTCCGCTGAGAAGTGGCCGCAACTAACTGAAATTTTACCTACGACACTCGAAGTACGCGCCAAAGCTGTACTTATCTGTAACAACAGTAACGTGAACTCAGCAGTGGAAGAAGTCATACGGAGATGTTCTTCCTACATGCGAGTAATGCGAATCTTATCGTACGTCTACAGATGTTTTAATCGCATAAAGCCAAATTGCGAGTTGAAGCCACCAGATGTGGTACATATCCCTGCATCTGAAATTAACGCAACATTTTGGAAGGTAATCGCGCACATTCAACAATCGTCATACGCAAACGAGATATCCTTACTTCAAAAAGGGAAGAGTTTGCAATCCAGCTTGCAATGTCTAGCGCCGTTTCTACACCAAATGGACTGTGGCGATTCAGCAGTGTGTGTGATGAGAGTAGGAGGTAGATTGGCAAACTGCGACATGCCATTCGACGCCAAGCATCAAGCTTTAATACCCAGGAACCATCCGTTCACTCGTCTTTACATCGAATTTATACACAGAACCAACATGCACGCAGGACCGAGAGTTCTCATTTCTAAACTTCGTGAAAAACTCTGGGTAATCAACGCAAGAGAATTGATCAGAAAAGTGGTGCGCAAATGTACACACTGTTTCCATTACAAACCCCGCCTCATACAACAAATTATGGGGAATCTACCGGCGGACCGCCTTCGAGCCGAGCGACCGTTTATGGTTACCGGCGTCGACTTCTGTGGACCGTTCTACACTTCATACCGGATAAGAAGCAAAACTCCGTACAAAACATACGCAGCAATCTTCGTTTGTTTTGCTTCAAAGGCAGTTCACATCGAACTTGTGACTGAGCTGTCTACAAACGCATTTTTACTATGCATCCGCCGATTTGTTGCGCGCCGTGGCATTCCTGCAAGGCTCTACTGCGACAACGCAACAAATTTTGTTGGCGCTGCATCCAAACTTTCCGACTTCGCAAGTCAAATGTTAAATCAACAGTCTATAGATTTAATACAATCTTTCAGCTCAACTAAAGGTTTTGATATGTGTTTTATTCCCCCCAGAGCTCCGCACTTTGGTGGCCTCTGGGAGGCCGCCGTCAAATCGGCCAAGACGCTGGTCCTGAAGAACATCGCAAACGCACATTTAACACTGGAAGAGCTTCAGACCGTTTTCATTGAAGTAGAAGCAATCTTAAACTCAAGGCCGATTGCTCCCATAACAGATGACCCGAACGATGCCACAGCTATCACACTCGGACATCTCTTGATTGGCAATGCGCTAACATCGCCACCTGATCAGCCTCTGTTTTCCACATCGGATGATGCTGAGAAGAAAATGCGGTACCTTGACAGATGGCAAAGAGTGTCATACATTAAACAACAGTTCTGGAGCATGTGGCAAAGAGATTATGTCCACACTCTTCAGCAACGAGCAAGGTGGACAAGGGATCAACCGAACCTGAAGGTGGGACAAGTTGTAATCGTACATGAGGACAACCTGCCGCCACAACAATGGTCATTGGCCAGGGTGACTGCAGTCATTCCTGGAAAAGACGGCAAGGTTAGAGTAGCTGATATTGCCACAAGAAGAGGTACACTAAGGCGTCCGGTCCACAAACTTGCGCCTCTCCCTCTGGATGAATTTTGAAAGTCGAGCCTTTCAACGTGGGGAGGATGTTTGAGGAGATATTATTTACTGCCATATATTTATAAGTTGAATTTGAATTTAAACTGAATTAACGAAATGTATAATTGAATTTTGTCTGGCAACGCCAGTTATCTTAATTGTTTATGCATCTCTTTCGCTGTAGGCTTTGTCATGCCTGCACTAGTTCTTTATCATTAGTCTAGTAGCGACTCGCTTCTGTAATGGTCGAGCCCAGTTTATTATAACGTTTTACAAAACCCAATAAAGTGTATTTATTTGGGCACGTTGTACAAGGCAAATGTGGAGCGTGGGGAGCTACTTGGGAGTGCAAGGCGAATAACTAATTTTGCTGGATTCTGCAGCTACAGCTATCTTGAAGATGTGGTGGCTGAGAGGGTGGTGGTAACGCAAGATTTGTGCTAGCAGTATAAATATGTAGCAGTGTGTGATGAGAACGTTGGCACACGCTACATTTCTTTGCCTTACACTTCGCTACTGTGTGGCCTCGTCGAAGACAGTTTAGACAGACAGACAAAGGCGCACCTTTAGCGAAGTCAAACCTTTGCTGCACTGACAAGGCAATATATGCCTGGCAATTGCCAATCGAATGGTCAGCTGAATTGCAAAATTGACAAAGGTTATTCTGTTCGTTTTTGGCAGCAACGAACGAATGATTTATCCTGCTAGCATTTTTTACTTTTTGAGTCTGAGTGTTATTGCTCGACTGGCTGCCCTTCGCTTGAGCTTTACTAGCTTCTTCAGCAACAATATGCTGGTAGCGTCTGTTAAGAGCAGTCTCACAATCTCGCCATAGTGGGAGCGTTGTGTAGTCGAGCTGCTCTATGAAATCTTTTGCAGATTGAAAAGTGTCGATATGTTATCGAAAAATATTAGGCAGTCATTATCGTACACCCGCTTTAGACTTTCAATGGCTTTGCTATAATTGTCTTCCGTCACTTGGAAGGCGCGAACTGTGCCTAAAGTGTCACCAGCCAAACATGATATTAAGTGATTGAATTTTTCAATATCATGCAGTGTGTCATCATTGTGAACAAAAGTTTCAAAAAGACTCATGAAATTTTTAAATTCAGAATGCTTGCCGCTAAAAGTTAGAAGAGCGACCGCTTTTTTGAAGTAGGCGGTGCAATACCGTTTGCCGAACTTGAATTGTCGATGATTTTTCTTCTTAGTTTTTCCACCTGGCCTTTTAATAACGATTTGGTCATAATGCAAGTTTCTTCCAACTCTTCACGGTAGTCATCTTCTGTATCTTTTGCTTCAATTTTGCTTTGCAATATATTTGCAGTTTCTATATGAGTTGTTAGAAGCTCTAACCTGCATTCTAACTCGATTGGCTCTAACGAAATCGAGCCTTCTTTTAATTGCCGTTGCATACGACATATACTCCTCATACAGCCCTCGCGCTTCCTTTTAAGTTCTTCGATCAAGTCCTTACTCATATTGATTTAAGGTTTTAAACTTTGATCGAACGAAAATTGTCGAGTGACAAACGAGAAATCGAAAATAATATGCTGTTCTCAGCAAGTGTAGGGGAGCGCAACAGATGGTCGTCTAGCAGTGCGAACGAAAACGAGAAGAACTGCAGTTGACTGACCGTCGAAGGCAATACTTTGGAAGCAGCAGCGAAAGTGGCGACAAACGAAAAGAATAATTCTAATACAAATGCCTTGTGTGCGTTAGCAGAACAGCTAATTCTTATGCATGTATTATGCGAAGCGCAGGCAAACAAAAAATGCAGCAGCTTAAGCGCGAACATGACAGCAATGTATTAGCTATGTTATGTATGTGAGTATGTCGGTATATATTTACATATGTACTAACGACAACGGCGAATTTGATGAGAACAACGAGAGCAAGCAACAAACGAAAACTGCCGACGGTTGGCTGAGATTGACGTGGGGGGGGGATGCCGTATGTAAAAGTGGCTATGTATATTTATGTATGTATGTATGTATAACAAAATCAAACGACAATAAATTGGCACTTTAAATAATTGCCTATAGCGGTTCACTTTTATTTAATATTAGTACGACATGCGATTTATATTTGTGTTAATTATGCTCAACTATCTACCGTATTATATTATGGTCACGTATGTGCCAAAGGTTGAAAGTTGAAGGCCGAAATAAGCAATTCGCTGGTTAAATTCCACTTTCAAACTTTAGCACAGTACCTGTGAAGTCGACTTTGGCTCAGGAACTTCCCTTTGGTCGACTTGACTCATCCTCCAATAATCCAGTTGACGTGACAGCAACACACACAATCCCCAGTGCAGCAACAACAACACGACCGACGCGGTTCCGTACAAATTAAAGTTTTTAATTTAAAAAAAAACAAGAAAGTCCCTGCTCGGGCGCCAATGAAAATTTACACGGCATCCCCCCCACGTCAATCTCAGCCAACCGTCGGCAGTTTTCGTTTGTTGCTTGCTCTCGTTGTTCTCATCAATGAAAATTTATATAATTTTATATAAATTATTAAAAACAAAGAAAATGGGATGCTTGCTTTTAACGACTTTTATGCGGAGAAATGCGAATGATTTGGCGACAATTGTGCTTATATTTAGTTCTATTTTACAACTGACTTTAACTTAGGCTTAAATGCTAAACTAAGCTAAGGCGGCGAAAAAAGGGCGCGAGGCGACGTTCGCAAACGGCCGCTCTCGCGCTCTCTTTTCGCCCTAAACTAAAATTCAAATAATTCTCTTAAACTATCTTAATCTAAAGCAGCATCTGCGCCAACACCGGCCCCCTTGGAGGGACATCGTCCTTCAACGGGCAATGGCGCCAGCCGATGAATAGCCCTCCGTAGATTGCCACTATTCGTGGCGACGTCGGCCACCCGCACCTTCCCGTCTGTCCCGGCGTGAGTTGTGGTGACCCTGCCAAGTACCCACTTTTGTGGCGGCACGTTGTCTTCGGTCACCACGACGAGTTGTCCCACGACGACGTTGGGTTCCTCCTGGAACCACTTCGCTCGCACCTGGAGGCTCGAAATGTACTCCCGGGACCATCGCTGCCAAAACCTGTGCTTGAGACACGCGCTGAGTGGTCCCAGTGGCCGAGAGTTCAGCACGGCCTCGACGCTCGCCAAGAGTGTTCCGAGCTCTTCTGCGGTCAGGAGCGCATTGCCCACCGTCCGTAGGAACAGGTGCTTTGCAGACTTGACACCTGCCTCCCATAGACCGCCGAAGTGAGGAGCTCTGGGTGGTATGTACTCAAACTCGCATCCTTTTCTTGATGCGAATTCGCGTACGCCTTCCGCCTCCTTCTCCCATCTCGCTCGGAACTCCTGCAGCTTCCTGTCGGCTCCCACGAAGTTCGTCGCGTTGTCGAAGTAAACTTTGCGAGGGACGCCTCTCCTGCCGACGAACCTTTCAAAAGCCAAGAGAAAAGCATCAGTGGTTAGATCTGACACAAGCTCTAAGTGAACCGCTTTCGAGGCAAAACAAACGAAAAGAGCCACGTACGACTTATACGGTGGCTTGCCACGGATGCGGAGCGTTGGGCTTATAGGGCCACAAAAATCAACACCACATACTTCGAACGGGTTGAACGGCTGGAGCCTGTCTGCCGGAAAATTTCCCATTACTTGGGAGGCCAACCGGGGCTTCCATTTGAAGTAGAGGATGCACGAACGTACTGTTCGGCGACACACTTCCTGAGCGTTAACCAGCCAAACTCGCTCACGAAGCAGGCTCACCAGCGATCTAGGGCGAGCATGGCAATTTGACACATGCAAATAAGATACGTACGATCTTATGAATTGCGACTTTTTAGAAAGCAACAACGGAAACTTGGCTTCATACGGGATAGGAGCATTTAATAATCTTCCCCCCACTCTCAGCAAGGAAAACAAGAAACCGTCTTCTCTAAACTCATGTAGAAATGGACTCAGACGCTGTAAGTTAGCGTTTAGTGTTCTCTTTTTTCGAACCTTGTCAATTTCGTCACCGAACTCATTGTCCTGGATGACTTGAACCATTTTGTTGAATACCAAATTGAGTTCGCTTGGCTTGGCTATAGGATCAAAGGGCTTCGAGACCTTTCTGCACCTTTGTATAAATCGAAAAACCCAAACGAACACCCTCAGCAATTTTGAATGTGACGAGTAGCTTTCGATAACTTCGAGAATATAATTGGCTTGCCGATCTGCGAGTAAAACTACAGCAGACTTACGAATTTCTAGGGCAGCTGAATTTTTGGGCGGCTCGAAGTGAGCATTCACAGGCCAATTTTCTTCCGATTCCATGAGGAAGGTTGGCCCTGTAAACCAAATGGAGCTACGCAACTCGTCTACATTACATCCTCTGGACACGATGTCTGCTGGGTTGGATTTCGTTGGGACATGTCGCCACGTTGCATTCTCGGACCACTCTTGGATTTGAGAAACCCTGTTTGAAACGAAAACTGACCATGCCGACGGATGCGACTTGATCCAGTGGAGCGTTATTTCCGAGTCAGTCCACATAACTATCTTGTCTATTGGAGAATTAAGCAACGGGCGGACTTGACGAAAAAGATCTGCGAGAAGGTGAGCTGCACACAGCTCAAGACGAGGCAAAGTTTTCGTCTTGAGTGGAGCTACTTTGGATTTTGAGGTCAAAAGTGACACTTTCCAACCATTCGCAGTCGAAAAACGAACATAAATACAGGCGCCATAAGCTCGCATTGAGGCATCGGCGAACGCATGTATTTGAATGGGTGACTGCGTATCTGTATGGACGAATCTAGGGACTTGAATACCGCTGAGGCTCAACAAATTCTGCTTAAATGAGTCCCAAACTGTATGAAGATTCTCAGGGATGGATTCGTCCCAATCTAGTTTTTGTAGCCACAAATCTTGCAGCAACATTTTTGCTTTGGTGATCAGCGGGCAAAGAAGGCCCAGAGGATCGAAAAGCCTGGCAGTCACCGATAATATGTTCCGTTTTGTCGAGCGGAGATCTAGGAAGGAATTTTCCAACTGGAACTGAAATACATCTTCCTTCGGCAACCACATAACGCCGAGCGTTTTGGTTGGGTCTGAGTCGACTGTGGCTACTGGAATAACTGTGCTATCAAATGCGGACAGTTCCGAGCAGTTCGAAAACCACTTTGCCAATTCGAAGCCTGCACTTTGAAGAACGTGCGACACTTCTGCTCGAAGCTTTTTTAGCTGGTCGACGTGCTTTGAGGCCGCAGGACACACTGATGCGGAATAAAATAGTGTGGAGTATCTGGAATTTTGTTGTCCGTTGAGGACATGTGACCGAGCGAAACATACACGTCCATAAATTCCAGATACATGCTTTTCATTTGAGGGTCTTTTGACAACCTCCTTTCAAGCGACAAAAATGACGTTTCGCAATTTCATACGACGAGCCAAGATTTTTTGGGTCAGATTTAAAAGGTAACCGTACCTGAAATCGACCAGACGACAAGATTTTTGTATTATCAACAAAGTGTTGTTCACAAAGCTGTTGCTCAGGTGAGAGAACTTTCGAATTATTAGGCAAGTCCTCAATGGACCAAAACTTTTGTATCGTTGAGTCTATCGAAAGTAATTGTTCTTCTTGGCAACTTAAATTCACTGCTCCTTCTATACTCGTTGTAGGTTGAGTAGAGCATCTGCCTGACACTATCCAGCCGAGAAGCGTTTTTTGTAATGTGGGAGACTCAGGGCCTTGCTTTATTTGGCCTACCGACAATAAGTCGAAGAATGACTCTGCTCCAATTAGCATATCAATTTTTTGCGGTTTATGGAATTGAGGATCGGCCAATTGAATATTTTTGGGGACCCTCCACCCGCTGGTGTTCACCGCTTGATCGGAATGATAACCAGAAATCTATCCCAAGATCCAAAAATCTGCGGAAAACTCGCTACAATTGACACGCGACTTCACCACTGTATGAATTCTTTTCTTGGCAAGACCATACACGTATCCTCTCGTCTGAGCTGTAGCTTTTGAGCTAGATCCTCAATCACAAAGTTGACTTGTGACCCAGAATCTAACAATGCTCTTGCTAAAACGAAATCGCCACTTTTCGTTTTAACGCTCACGACTGCTGTTGCAAGAACCACTCTATCCGAAGCAGTCGCATGCATGGCATGCGAAGTGGAAGAGCTATCTTGAAGATGTAGTGGCTGAGAGGGTGGTGGTAACGCAAGATTTGTGCTAGCAGTATAAATATGTAGCAGTGTGTGATGAGAACGTTGGCACACGCTACATTTCTTTGCCTTACACTTCGCTACTGTGTGGCCTCGTCGAAGACAGTTTAGACAGACAGACAAAGGCGCACCTTTAGCGAAGTCAAACCTTTGCTGCACTGACAAGGCAATATATGACTGGCAATTGCCAATCGAATGGTCAGCTGAATTGCAAAATTGACAAAGGTTATTCTGTTCGTTTTTGGCAGCAACGAACGAATGATTTATCCTGCTAGCATTTTTTACTTTTTGAGTCTGAGTGTTATTGCTCGACTGGCTGCCCTTCGCTTGAGCTTTACTAGCTTCTTCAGCAACAATATGCTGGTAGCGTCTGTTAAGAGCAGTCTCACAATCTCGCCATAGTGGGAGCGTTGTGTAGTCGCGCTGATCTTCCCACTTGTTTTTTGTGGTAGGATCGACTTTGCCCATAACTAAATAAATTAAAATGGCATTAGCGATTTTCTTGTCGTCACCAATTGACAGAAGTGAGTCATAGGTGGCCGACACTGTGTCGATCAGGCTTCTCAAAGCTGACGCAGATAGCTGGGAAATCTTTTGCAGATTGAAAAGTGTCGATATGTTATCGAAAAATATTAGGCAGTCATTATCGTACACCCGCTTTAGACTTTCAATGGCTTTGCTATAATTGTCTTCCGTCACTTGGAAGGCGCGAACTGTGCCTAAAGTGTCACCAGCCAAACATGATATTAAGTGATTGAATTTTTCAATATCATGCAGTGTGTCATCATTGTGAACAAAAGTTTCAAAAAGACTCATGAAATTTTTAAATTCAGAATGCTTGCCGCTAAAAGTTAGAAGAGCGACCGCTTTTTTGAAGTAGGCGGTGCAATACCGTTTGCCGAACTTGAATTGTCGATGCTTTTTCTTCTTAGTTTTTCCAGCTGGCCTTTTAATAAGGATTTGGTCATAATGCAAGTTTCTTCCAACTCTTCACGGTAGTCATCTTCTGTATCTTTTGCTTCAATTTTGCTTTGCAATATATTTGCAGTTTCTATATGAGTTGTTAGAAGCTCTAACCAGCATTCTAACTCGATTGGCTCTAACGAAATCGAGCCTTCTTTTAATTGCCGTTGCATACGACATATACTCCTCATACAGCCCTCGCGCTTCCTTTTAAGTTCTTCGATCAAGTCCTTACTCATATTGATTTAAGGTTTTAAACTTTGATCGAACGAAAATTGTCGAGTGACAAACGAGAAATCGAAAATAATATGCTGTTCTCAGCAAGTGTAGGGGAGCGCAACAGATGGTCGTCTAGCAGTGTGAACGAAAACGAGAAGAACTGCAGTTGACTGACCGTCGAAGGCAATACTTTTGGAAGCAGCAGCGAAAGTGGCGACAAACGAAAAGACTAATTCTAATACAAATGCCTTGTGTGCGTTAGCAGAACAGCTAATTCTTATGCATGTATTATGAGAAGCGCAGGCAAACAAAAAATGCAACAGCTTAAGCGCGAACACGACAGCAATGTATTAGCTATGTTATGTATGCGAGTATGTCGGTATATATGTACATATGTAATAACGACAACGGCGAATTTGATGAGAACAACGAGAGCAAGCAACAAACGAAAACTGCCGACGTTTGGCTGAGATTGACGTGGGGGGGATGCCGTATGTAAAAGTGGCTATGTATATTTATGTATGTATGTATGTATAATAAAATCAAACGACAATAAATTGGCACTTTAAATAATTGCCTATAGCGGTTCACTTTTATTTAATATTAGTACGACATGCGATTTATATTTGTGTTAATTATGCTCAACTATCTACCGTATTATATTATGGTCACGCATATATATATTATGGTTAAGCAATTCGCTGGTTAAATTCCACTTTCAAACTTTAGCACAGTACCTGTGAAGTCGACTTTGGCTCAGGAACTTCCCTTTGGTCGACTTGACTCATCCTCCAATAATCCAGTTGACGTGACAGCAACACACACAATCCCCAGTGCAGCAACAACAACACGACCGACGCGGTTCCGTACAAATTAAAGTTTTTAATTTAAAAAAAACAAGAAAGTCCCTGCTCGGGCGCCAATGAAAATTTATACGGCATCCACCCCACGTCAATCTCAGCCAACCGTCGGCAGTTTTCGTTTGTTGCTTGCTCTCGTTGTTCTCATCAATGAAAATTTCGCTCGCACCTGGAGGCTCGAAATGTACTCCCGGGACCATCGCTGCCAAAACCTGTGCTTGAGACACGAGGCATTGCGCCATCGCCTTAAGCAGGTTTGGCTGTCGATGTCCGGGAGCGGTGGAGCTGGAGTCGCCAGAAGAGGCTGTCCGATTAGAAAGTGGCCCGGGGTTAGCGCCTCGCCGTCGCTGGGGTCCGCGCTGAGTGGTCCCAGTGGCCGAGAGTTCAGCACGGCCTCGACGCTCGCCAAGAGTGTTCCGAGCTCTTCTGCGGTCAGGAGCGCATTGCCCACCGTCCGTAGGAACAGGTGCTTTGCAGACTTGACACCTGCCTCCCATAAACCGCCGAAGTGAGGCGCTCTGGGTGGTATGTACTCAAACTCGCATCCTTTTCTTGATGCGAATTCGCGTACGCCTTCCGCCTCCTTCTCCCATCTCGCTCGGAACTCCTGCAGCTTCCTGTCGGCTCCCACGAAGTTCGTCGCGTTGTCGCAGTAAACTTTGCGAGGGACGCCTCTCCTGCCGACGAACCTTTCAAAAGCCAAGAGAAAAGTGAACCGCTTTCGAGGCAAAACAAACGAAAGCGGAGCGTTGGGCTTATAGGGCCACAAAAATCAACACCACATACTTCGAACGGGTGGAACGGCTGGAGCCTGTCTGCCGGAAAATTTCCCATTACTTGGGAGGCCAACCGGGGCTTCCATTTGAAGTAGAGGATGCACGAACGTACTGTTCGGCGACACACTTCCTGAGCGTTAACCAGCCAAACTCGCTCACGAAGCAGGCTCACCAGCGATCTAGGGCGAGCATGGCAATTTGACACATGCAAATAAGATACGTACGATCTTATGAATTGCGACTTTTTAGAAAGCAACAACGGAAACTTGGCTTCATACGGGATAGGAGCATTTAATAATCTTCCCCCCACTCTCAGCAAGGAAAACAAGAAACCGTCTTCTCTAAACTCATGTAGAAATGGACTCAGACGCTGTAAGTTAGCGTTTAGTGTTCTCTTTTTTCGAACCTTGTCAATTTCGTCACCGAACTCATTGTCCTGGATGACTTGAACCATTTTGTTGAATACCAAATTGAGTTCGCTTGGCTTGGCTATAGGATCAAAGGGCTTCGAGACCTTTCTGCACCTTTGTATAAATCGAAAAACCCAAACGAACACCCTCAGCAATTTTGAATGTGACGAGTAGCTTTCGATAACTTCGAGAATATAATTGGCTTGCCGATCTGCGAGTAAAACTACAGCAGACTTACGAATCTCTAGGGCAGCTGAATTTTTGGGCGGCTCGAAGTGAGCATTCACAGGCCAATTTTCTTCCGATTCCATGAGGAAGGTTGGCCCTGTAAACCAAATGGAGCTACGCAACTCGTCTACATTACATCCTCTGGACACGATGTCTGCTGGGTTGGATTTCGTTGGGACATGTCGCCACGTTGCATTCTCGGACCACTCTTGGATTTGAGAAACCCTGTTTGAAACGAAAACTGACCATGCCGACGGATGCGACTTGATCCAGTGGAGCGTTATTTCCGAGTCAGTCCACATAACTATCTTGTCTATTGGAGAATTAAGCAACGGGCGGACTTGACGAAAAAGATCTGCGAGAAGGTGAGCTACACACAGCTCAAGACGAGGCAAAGTTTTCGTCTTGAGTGGAGCTACTTTGGATTTTGAGGTCAAAAGTGACACTTTCCAACCATTCGCAGTCGAAAAACGAACATAAATACAGGCGCCATAAGCTCGCATTGAGGCATCGGTGAACGCATGTATTTGAATGGGTGACTGCGTATCTGTATGGACGAATCTAGGGACTTGAATACCGCTGAGGTTCAACAAATTCTGCTTAAATGAGTCCCAAACTGTATGAAGATTCTCAGGGATGGATTCGTCCCAATCTAGTTTTTGTAGCCACAAATCTTGCAGCAACATTTTTGCTTTGGTGATCAGCGGGCAAAGAAGGCCCAGAGGATCGAAAAGCCTGGCAGTCACCGATAATATGTTCCGTTTTGTCGAGCGGAGATCTAGGAAGGAATTTTCCAACTGGAACTGAAATACATCTTCCTTCGGCAACCACATAACGCCGAGCGTTTTGGTTGGGTCTGAGTCGACTGTGGCTACTGGAATAACTGTGCTATCAAATGCGGACAGTTCCGAGCAGTTCGAAAACCACTTTGCCAATTCGAAGCCTGCACTTTGAAGAACGTGCGACACTTCTGCTCGAAGCTTTTTTAGCTGTTCAACGCTTTCAGCACCAGTTAACATATCGTCGACATAAAAGTCGCTCCGAATAACTTCAGCAGCTGTTGGATGTGAGGAACGGACCATTTCACTCAGCCTTGTTAAACACCGCACCGCCAAGAACGGAGCTAGCGACGTGCCATACGTTACAGTGTTTAACCTGAAGATTTTCAAAGACTCAGACGGATCTCTTCGCCACACTATGAGCTGATAGTTTCTATCTGCTTCGTGCACCATCACCTGACGGTACATTTTTTTAATTTCTGCCGCTAAGGCGAACTATCGCAAACGAAAACGAAGCAGCGTAGAATAAAGCTCCTCCTGAATTGTTGGACCGACCATTAATGTATCATTCAACGCAATCTGAGTGGACGTGCGGCAAGAGGCATCGAAAACGACACCCAACTTGGTCGACGTGCTTTGAGGCCGCAGGACACACTGATGCGGAATAAAATAGTGTGGAGTATCTGGAATTTTGTTGTCCGTTGAGGACATGTGACCGAGCGAAACATACACGTCCATAAATTCCAGATACATGCTTTTCATTTGAGGGTCTTTTGACAACCTCCTTTCAAGCGACAAAAAATGACGTTTCGCAATTTCATACGACGAGCCAAGATTTTTTGGGTCAGATTTAAAAGGTAACCGTACCTGAAATCGACCAGACGACAAGATTTTTGTATTATCAACAAAGTGTTGTTCACAAAGCTGTTGCTCAGGTGAGAGAACTTTCGAATTATTAGGCAAGTCCTCAATGGACCAAAACTTTTGTATCGTTGAGTCTATCGAAAGTAATTGTTCTTCTTGGCAACTTAAATTCACTGCTCCTTCTATACTCGTTGTAGGTTGAGTAGAGCATCTGCCTGACACTATCCAGCCGAGAAGCGTTTTTTGTAATGTGGGAGACTCAGGGCCTTGCTTTATTTGGCCTACCGACAATAAGTCGAAGAATGACTCTGCTCCAATTAGCATATCAATTTTTTGCGGTTTATGGAATTGAGGATCGGCCAATTGAATATTTTTGGGGACCCTCCACCCGCTGGTGTTCACCGCTTGATCGGAATGATAACCAGAAATCTATCCCAAGATCCAAAAATCTGCGGAAAACTCGCTACAATTGACACGCGACTTCACCACTGTATGAATTCTTTTCTTGGCAAGACCATACACGTATCCTCTCGTCTGAGCTGTAGCTTTTGAGCTAGATCCTCAATCACAAAGTTGACTTGTGACCCAGAATCTAACAATGCTCTTGCTAAAACGAAATCGCCACTTTTCGTTTTAACGCTCACGACTGCTGTTGCAAGAACCACTCTATCCGAAGCAGTCGCATGCATGGCATGCGAAGTGGAAGAGCTATCTTGAAGATGTAGTGGCTGAGAGGGTGGTGGTAACGCAAGATTTGTGCTAGCAGTATAAATATGTAGCAGTGTGTGATGAGAACGTTGGCACACGCTACATTTCTTTGCCTTACACTTCGCTACTGTGTGGCCTCGTCGAAGACAGTTTATGCACAAAGGCGCACCTTTAGCGAAGTCAAACCTTTGCTGCACTGACAAGGCAATATATGACTGGCAATTGCCAATCGAATGGTCAGCTGAATTGCAAAATTGACAAAGGTTATTCTGTTCGTTTTTGGCAGCAACGAACGAATGATTTATCCTGCTAGCATTTTTTACTTTTTGAGTCTGAGTGTTATTGCTCGACTGGCTGCCCTTCGCTTGAGCTTTACTAGCTTCTTCAGCAACAATATGCTGGTAGCGTCTGTTAAGAGCAGTCTCACAATCTCGCCATAGTGGGAGCGTTGACTTTGCCCATAACTAAATAAATTAAAATGGCATTAGCGATTTTCTTGTCGTCACCAATTGACAGAAGTGAGTCATAGGTGGCCGACACTGTGTCGATCAGGCTTCTCAAAGCTGACGCAGATAGCTGGGAAATCTTTTGCAGATTGAAAAGTGTCGATATGTTATCGAAAAATATTAGGCAGTCATTATCGTACACCCGCTTTAGACTTTCAATGGCTTTGCTATAATTGTCTTCCGTCACTTGGAAGGCGCGAACTGTGCCTAAAGTGTCACCAGCCAAACATGATATTAAGTGATTGAATTTTTCAATATCATGCAGTGTGTCATCATTGTGAACAAAAGTTTCAAAAAGACTCATGAAATTTTTAAATTCAGAATGCTTGCCGCTAAAAGTTAGAAGAGCGACCGCTGGCAATCGACACCTTGGCTTTTTTGAAGTAGGCGGTGCAATACCGTTTGCCGAACTTGAATTGTCGATGCTTTTTCTTCTTAGTTTTTCCAGCTGGCCTTTTAATAAGGATTTGGTCATAATGCAAGTTTCTTCCAACTCTTCACGGTAGTCATCTTCTGTATCTTTTGCTTCAATTTTGCTTTGCAATATATTTGCAGTTTCTATATGAGTTGTTAGAAGCTCTAACCTGCATTCTAACTCGATTGGCTCTAACGAAATCGAGCCTTCTTTTAATTGCCGTTGCATACGACATATACTCCTCATACAACCCTCGCGCTTCCTTTTAAGTTCTTCGATCAAGTCCTTACTCATATTGATTTAAGGTTTTAAACTTTGATCGAACGAAAATTGTCGAGTGACAAACGAGAAATCGAAAATAATATGCTGTTCTCAGCAAGTGTAGGGGAGCGCAACAGATGGTCGTCTAGCAGTGCGAACGAAAACGAGAAGAACTGCAGTTGACTGACCGTCGAAGGCAATACTTTTGGAAGCAGCAGCGAAAGTGGCGACAAACGAAAAGACTTATTCTAATACAAATGTCTTGTGTGCGTTAGCAGAACAGCTAATTCTTATGCATGTATTATGAGAAGCGCAGGCAAACAAAAAATGCAGCAGCTTAAGCGCGAACACGACAGCAATGTATTAGCTATGTTATGTATGCGAGTATGTCGGTATATATGTACATATGTAATAACGACAACGGCGAATTTGATGAGAACAACGAGAGCAAGGAACAAACGAAAACTGCCGACGTTTGGCTGAGATTGACGTGGGGGGGATGCCGTATGTAAAAGTGGCTATGTATATTTATGTATGTATGTATGTATAATAAAATCAAACGACAATAAATTGGCACTTTAAATAATTGCCTATAGCGGTTCACTTTTATTTAATATTAGTACGACATGCGATTTATATTTGTGTTAATTATGCTCAACTATCTACCGTATTATATTATGGTCACGTATGTGCCAAAGGTTGAAAGTTGAAGGCCAAAATAAGCAATTCGCTGGTTAAATTCCACTTTCAAACTTTAGCACAGTACCTGTGAAGTCGACTTTGGCTCAGGAACTTCCCTTTGGTCGACTTGACTCATCCTCCAATAATCCAGTTGACGTGACAGCAACACACACACTCCCCAGTGCAGCAACAACAACACGACCGACGCGGTTCCGTACAAATTAAAGTTTTTAATTTAAAAAAACAAGCAAGTCCCTGCTCGGGCGCCAATGAAAATTTATATGAGTTTATATAAAAAAGTTAAAAGCAAGCGTCCCATTCTTTCTTTGTTTTTAAATAATTTATATAAACTCATATAAATTTTCATTGTGGCGCCCAACGTCGGCAGTTAAATCAGAAGATCATACGCGACAATTTTCCCACAGCCATAGTTGACGATGTGTTACATAGGCTTCAGAAGGGCAAGGTTTTTACAACCTTAGATTTGTGTAATGGATTTTTTTTTTCATGTTCCGTTCGTAACACAAAACGGACAGTACGAGTTCAATTTCGTTCCATTCGGAATAACTAATTCCATTGCTGTGTTCATGCGATACATTTCTGCAGTACTGAGACCACTTCTTGATGACGAAACATTAGTTCTCTATATGGATGACATAATTATACCAGCTGTTGATGAACAAGAGGGACTAGAAAAGCTTGGTAGAGTTTTGAATTTAGTCGAAAATAATGGACTAAAAATTAAATGGGAAAAGTGTCAGTTTCTAAAGCGTATGGTTACATTTCTGGGATACATCATTGAGAACTCGACAATCAAAATATCGAAAGAGAAAACAAGGGCAGTTGCCGACTTTCCAATCCCACGAGACAAGAAGGGGCTTCAACGCTATTTGGGCTTATCTTCTTATTTTCGAAGATTTGTTAGAGACTTGGCCACGATTGCTAGGCCCTTAACCAACATGATGAAGGATAGCGTTTTGTTCAAAATGGGACCAGAAGAGTTAGCATCATTTAATCAATTAAAGGCATGTCTTTCTGACGCACCTGTGCTGAGACTATTTAATCCAAAGGGTGTAACTGAGGTTCATTGTGACGCCAGCATGTGTGGCTATGGTGCTATTTTGTTGCAAACGGACTCCGAAGATCAGTGATTTCACCCAGTAGAATACATGAGCCGAAAGACCACACCGCCAGAGGCAAAATATCCGTCGTACGAGTTAGAGGTTCTTGCCATAATTCAGGCACTAAAGAAATGGAGGGTGTATTTACTTGGTATGAAAATCACGATTGTTACCGACTGCAATGCATTTGCAATGACTATGCAGAAAAGAGATGTCCCGTTAAGAGTAGCTCGTTGGGCAATCTTCCTTCAAGATTTCGAATATAAAATAGAGCATAGATCAGGGACAAGGATTGCAGGATTCCTTAAATGATAAGATCAGGCAGGCACAGCTTCTAGATGAATGGATAAATGCAATTTTTAAAGTGTTGGAACAGGGAACGTACGATTACTTTTATATACATAATGGCGTGTTACATAAAGATCCCATTAAGGAACTTATTGTGATACCGTCTAACATGGAAAGAGAAATAATCACCACGGCACATCGCCAAGGACATTTCGGCGTCAACAAGACATTTGACTTAATAGAGAGAGAATACTACATTCCAGGTCTTGCCAGAAAAGTTGATGTCATAGGATGCTGAAATTTGGGCTCAAGTATCCTATCATGGTGTAGATGAGCACTAAGAAGGGATTTTGGAAAATTCGAGTTCCAAAGGGGGGAAAAGTAGCTCCAAAGTTTGTTTGAAAAATCCGCATTTTTCAACCGATCGACTTAAAACTTAGTTTCTAAAATCAATTAAAGAATACAAAGAAAACTGCATACTCGGTTTTTTAAATTTTTTGTTGGAGCTTGAATTATTGGGGTTTTCTTGGGGCACAAAAGCAAACCGCGTCAACAGCCCACAGCCCACACGGTAAAAGCTAGGATGCTGAAATTTGGGCTCAAGTATCCTATCATGGTGTAGATGAGCCACTAAGAAGGGATTTTGGAAAATTCGAGCTCCAAAGAGGGGAAAAGTAGTACCAAAGTTTGTTTGAAAAATCCGCATTTTTCAACCGATCGACTTAAAACTTAGTTTCTAAAATCAATTAAAGAATACAAAGAAACTGCATACTCGGTTTTTTAAATTTTTTGTTGGAGCTTGAATTATTGGGGTTTTCTTGGAGCACAAAAGCAAACCGCGTCAACAGCCCACAGCCCACACGGTAAAAGCTAGGATGCTGAAATTTGGGCTCAAGTATCCTATCATGGTGTAGATGAGCACTAAGAAGGGATTTTGGAAAATTCGAGCTCCAAAGGGGGGAAAAGTAGCTCCCAAGTTTGTTTGAAAAATCCGCATTTTTCAACCGATCGACTTAAAACTTAGTTTCTAAAATCAATTAAAGAATACAAAGAAAACTGCATACTCGGTTTTTTAAATTTTTTGTTGGAGCTTGAATTATTGGGGTTTTCTTGGAGCACAAAAGCAAACCGCGTCAACAGCCCACAGCCCACACGGTAAAAGCTAGGATGCTGAAATTTGGGCTCAAGTATCCTATCATGGTGTAGATGAGCACTAAGAAGGGATTTTGGAAACTTAGTTTCTAAAATCAATTAAAGAATACAAAGAAAACTGCATACTCGGTTTTTTAAATTTTTTGTTGGAGCTTGAATTATTGGGGTTTTCTTGGAGCACAAAAGCAAACCGCGTCAACAGCCCACAGCCCACACGGTAAAAGCTAGGATGCTGAAATTTGGGCTCAAGTATCCTATCATGGTGTAGATGAGCACTAAGAAGGGATTTTGGAAAATTCGAGCTCCAAAGGGGGGAAAAGTAGCTCCCAAGTTTGTTTGAAAAATCCGCATTTTTCAACCGATCGACTTAAAACTTAGTTTCTAAAATCAATTAAAGAATACAAAGAAAACTGCATACTCGGTTTTTTAAATTTTTTGTTGGAGCTTGAATTATTGGGGTTTTCTTGGAGCACAAAAGCAAACCGCGTCAACAGCCCACAGCCCACACGGTAAAAGCTAGGATGCTGAAATTTGGGCTCAAGTATCCTATCATGGTGTAGATGAGCACTAAGAAGGGATTTTGGAAAATTCGAGTTCCAAAGGGGGGAAAAGTAGCTCCAAAGTTTGTTTGAAAAATCCGCATTTTCCAACCGATCGACTTAAAACTTAGTTTCTAAAATCAATTAAAGAATAAAAAGAAACTGCATACTCGGTTTTTTAAATTTTTTGTTGGAGCTTGAATTATTGGGGTTTTCTTGGAGCACAAAAGCAAACCGCGTCAACAGCCCACAGCCCACACGGTAAAAGCTAGGATGCTGAAATTTGGGCTCAAGTATCCTATTATGGTGTAGATGAGCACTAAGAAGGGATTTTGGAAAATTCGAGCTCCAAAGGGGAGAAAAGTAGCTCCAAAGTTTGTTTGAAAAATCCGCATTTTCCAACCGATCGACTTAAAACTTAGTTTCTAAAATCAATTAAAGAATACAAAGAAAACTGCATACTCGGTTTTTTAAATTTTTTGTTGGAGCTTGAATTATTGGGGTTTTCTTGGAGCACAAAAGCAAACCGCGTCAACAGCCCACAGCCCACACGGTAAAAGCTAGGATGCTGAAATTTGGGCTCAAGTATCCTATCATGGTGTAGATGAGCACTAAGAAGGGATTTTGGAAAATTCGAGCTCCAAAGGGGGGAAAAGTAGCTCCCAAGTTTGTTTGAAAAATCCGCATTTTTCAACCGATCGACTTAAAACTTAGTTTCTAAAATCAATTAAAGAATACAAAGAAAACTGCATACTCGGTTTTTTAAATTTTTTGTTGGAGCTTGAATTATTGGGGTTTTCTTGGAGCACAAAAGCAAACCGCGTCAACAGCCCACAGCCCACACGGTAAAAGCTAGGATGCTGAAATTTGGGCTCAAGTATCCTATCATGGTGTAGATGAGCACTAAGAAGGGATTTTGGAAAATTCGAGTTCCAAAGGGGGGAAAAGTAGCTCCAAAGTTTGTTTGAAAAATCCGCATTTTCCAACCGATCGACTTAAAACTTAGTTTCTAAAATCAATTAAAGAATACAAAGAAACTGCATACTCGGTTTTTTAAATTTTTTGTTGGAGCTTGAATTATTGGGGTTTTCTTGGAGCACAAAAGCAAACCGCGTCAACAGCCCACAGCCCACACGGTAAAAGCTAGGATGCTGAAATTTGGGCTCAAGTATCCTATCATGGTGTAGATGAGCACTAAGAAGGGATTTTGGAAAATTCGAGCTCCAAAGGGGGGAAAAGTAGCTCCCAAGTTTGTTTGAAAAATCCGCATTTTTCAACCGATCGACTTAAAACTTAGTTTCTAAAATCAATTAAAGAATACAAAGAAAACTGCATACTCGGTTTTTTAAATTTTTTGTTGGAGCTTGAATTATTGGGGTTTTCTTGGAGCACAAAAGCAAACCGCGTCAACAGCCCACAGCCCACACGGTAAAAGCTAGGATGCTGAAATTTGGGCTCAAGTATCCTATCATGGTGTAGATGAGCACTAAGAAGGGATTTTGGAAAATTCGAGCTCCAAAGGGGGGAAAAGTAGCTCCAAAGTTTGTTTGAAAAATCCGCATTTTCCAACCGATCGACTTAAAACTTAGTTTCTAAAATCAATTAAAGAATACAAAGAAACTGCATACTCGGTTTTTTAAATTTTTTGTTGGAGCTTGAATTATTGGGGTTTTCTTGGAGCACAAAAGCAAACCGCGTCAACAGCCCACAGCCCACACGGTAAAAGCTAGGATGCTGAAATTTGGGCTCAAGTATCCTATTATGGTGTAGATGAGCACTAAGAAGGGATTTTGGAAAATTCGAGCTCCAAAGGGGAGAAAAGTAGCTCCAAAGTTTGTTTGAAAAATCCGCATTTTCCAACCGATCGACTTAAAACTTAGTTTCTAAAATCAATTAAAGAATACAAAGAAAACTGCATACTCGGTTTTTTAAATTTTTTGTTGGAGCTTGAATTATTGGGGTTTTCTTGGAGCACAAAAGCAAACCGCGTCAACAGCCCACAGCCCACACGGTAAAAGCTAGGATGCTGAAATTTGGGCTCAAGTATCCTATCATGGTGTAGATGAGCACTAAGAAGGGATTTTGGAAAATTCGAGCTCCAAAGGGGGGAAAAGTAGCTCCAAAGTTTGTTTGAAAAATCCGCATTTTTCAACCGATCGACTTAAAACTTAGTTTCTAAAATCAATTAAAGAATACAAAGAAAACTGCATACTCGGTTTTTTAAATTTTTTGTTGGAGCTTGAATTATTGGGGTTTTCTTGGGGCACAAAAGCAAACCGCGTCAACAGCCCACAGCCCACACGGTAAAAGCTAGGATGCTGAAATTTGGGCTCAAGTATCCTATCATGGTGTAGATGAGCACTAAGAAGGGATTTTGGAAAATTCGAGCTCCAAAGGGGGGAAAAGTAGCTCCCAAGTTTGTTTGAAAAATCCGCATTTTTCAACCGATCGACTTAAAACTTAGTTTCTAAAATCAATTAAAGAATACAAAGAAACTGCATACTCGGTTTTTTAAATTTTTTGTTGGAGCTTGAATTATTGGGGTTTTCTTGGAGCACAAAAGCAAACCGCGTCAACAGCCCACAGCCCACACGGTAAAAGCTAGGATGCTGAAATTTGGGCTCAAGTATCCTATCATGGTGTAGATGAGCACTAAGAAGGGATTTTGGAAAATTCGAGCTCCAAAGGGGGGAAAAGTAGCTCCAAAGTTTGTTTGAAAAATCCGCATTTTCCAACCGATCGACTTAAAACTTAGTTTCTAAAATCAATTAAAGAATACAAAGAAAACTGCATACTCGGTTTTTTAAATTTTTTGTTGGAGCTTGAATTATTGGGGTTTTCTTGGGGCACAAAAGCAAACCGCGTCAACAGCCCACAGCCCACACGGTAAAAGCTAGGATGCTGAAATTTGGGCTCAAGTATCCTATCATGGTGTAGATGAGCACTAAGAAGGGATTTTGGAAAATTCGAGCTCCAAAGGGGGGAAAAGTAGCTCCCAAGTTTGTTTGAAAAATCCGCATTTTTCAACCGATCGACTTAAAACTTAGTTTCTAAAATCAATTAAAGAATACAAAGAAACTGCATACTCGGTTTTTTAAATTTTTTGTTGGAGCTTGAATTATTGGGGTTTTCTTGGAGCACAAAAGCAAACCGCGTCAACAGCCCACAGCCCACACGGTAAAAGCTAGGATGCTGAAATTTGGGCTCAAGTATCCTATCATGGTGTAGATGAGCACTAAGAAGGGATTTTGGAAAATTCGAGCTCCAAAGGGGGGAAAAGTAGCTCCCAAGTTTGTTTGAAAAATCCGCATTTTTCAACCGATCGACTTAAAACTTAGTTTCTAAAATCAATTAAAGAATACAAAGAAAACTGCATACTCGGTTTTTTAAATTTTTTGTTGGAGCTTGAATTATTGGGGTTTTCTTGGAGCACAAAAGCAAACCGCGTCAACAGCCCACAGCCCACACGGTAAAAGCTAGGATGCTGAAATTTGGGCTCAAGTATCCTATCATGGTGTAGATGAGCACTAAGAAGGGATTTTGGAAAATTCGAGTTCCAAAGGGGGGAAAAGTAGCTCCAAAGTTTGTTTGAAAAATCCGCATTTTTCAACCGATCGACTTAAAACTTAGTTTCTAAAATCAATTAAAGAATACAAAGAAAACTGCATACTCGGTTTTTTAAATTTTTTGTTGGAGCTTGAATTATTGGGGTTTTCTTGGGGCACAAAAGCAAACCGCTTCAACAGCCCACAGCCCACACGGTAAAAGCTAGGATGCTGAAATTTGGGCTCAAGTATCCTATCATGGTGTAGATGAGCACTAAGAAGGGATTTTGGAAAATTCGAGCTCCAAAGAGGGGAAAAGTAGTACCAAAGTTTGTTTGAAAAATCCGCATTTTTCAACCGATCGACTTAAAACTTAGTTTCTAAAATCAATTAAAGAATACAAAGAAACTGCATACTCGGTTTTTTAAATTTTTGTTGGAGCTTGAATTATTGGGGTTTTCTTGGAGCACAAAAGCAAACCGCGTCAACAGCCCACAGCCCACACGGTAAAAGCTAGGATGCTGAAATTTGGGCTCAAGTATCCTATCATGGTGTAGATGAGCACTAAGAAGGGATTTTGGAAAATTCGAGCTCCAAAGGGGGGAAAAGTAGCTCCCAAGTTTGTTTGAAAAATCCGCATTTTTCAACCGATCGACTTAAAACTTAGTTTCTAAAATCAATTAAAGAATACAAAGAAAACTGCATACTCGGTTTTTTAAATTTTTTGTTGGAGCTTGAATTATTGGGGTTTTCTTGGAGCACAAAAGCAAACCGCGTCAACAGCCCACAGCCCACACGGTAAAAGCTAGGATGCTGAAATTTGGGCTCAAGTATCCTATCATGGTGTAGATGAGCACTAAGAAGGGATTTTGGAAAATTCGAGCTCCAAAGGGGGGAAAAGTAGCTCCCAAGTTTGTTTGAAAAATCCGCATTTTTCAACCGATCGACTTAAAACTTAGTTTCTAAAATCAATTAAAGAATACAAAGAAAACTGCATACTCGGTTTTTTAAATTTTTTGTTGGAGCTTGAATTATTGGGGTTTTCTTGGGGCACAAAAGCAAACCGCTTCAACAGCCCACAGCCCACACGGTAAAAGCTAGGATGCTGAAATTTGGGCTCAAGTATCCTATCATGGTGTAGATGAGCACTAAGAAGGGATTTTGGAAAATTCGAGCTCCAAAGAGGGGAAAAGTAGTACCAAAGTTTGTTTGAAAAATCCGCATTTTTCAACCGATCGACTTAAAACTTAGTTTCTAAAATCAATTAAAGAATACAAAGAAACTGCATACTCGGTTTTTTAAATTTTTTGTTGGAGCTTGAATTATTGGGGTTTTCTTGGAGCACAAAAGCAAACCGCGTCAACAGCCCACAGCCCACACGGTAAAAGCTAGGATGCTGAAATTTGGGCTCAAGTATCCTATCATGGTGTAGATGAGCACTAAGAAGGGATTTTGGAAAATTCGAGCTCCAAAGGGGGGAAAAGTAGCTCCCAAGTTTGTTTGAAAAATCCGCATTTTTCAACCGATCGACTTAAAACTTAGTTTCTAAAATCAATTAAAGAATACAAAGAAAACTGCATACTCGGTTTTTTAAATTTTTTGTTGGAGCTTGAATTATTGGGGTTTTCTTGGAGCACAAAAGCAAACCGCGTCAACAGCCCACACGGTAAAAGCTAGGATGCTGAAATTTGGGCTCAAGTATCCTATCATGGTGTAGATGAGCACTAAGAAGGGATTTTGGAAAATTCGAGCTCCAAAGGGGGGAAAAGTAGCTCCCAAGTTTGTTTGAAAAATCCGCATTTTTCAACCGATCGACTTAAAACTTAGTTTCTAAAATCAATTAAAGAATACAAAGAAAACTGCATACTCGGTTTTTTAAATTTTTTGTTGGAGCTTGAATTATTGGGGTTTTCTTGGAGCACAAAAGCAAACCGCGTCAACAGCCCACAGCCCACACGGTAAAAGCTAGGATGCTGAAATTTGGGCTCAAGTATCCTATCATGGTGTAGATGAGCACTAAGAAGGGATTTTGGAAAATTCGAGTTCCAAAGGGGGGAAAAGTAGCTCCAAAGTTTGTTTGAAAAATCCGCATTTTTCAACCGATCGACTTAAAACTTAGTTTCTAAAATCAATTAAAGAATACAAAGAAAACTGCATACTCGGTTTTTTAAATTTTTTGTTGGAGCTTGAATTATTGGGGTTTTCTTGGGGCACAAAAGCAAACCGCTTCAACAGCCCACAGCCCACACGGTAAAAGCTAGGATGCTGAAATTTGGGCTCAAGTATCCTATCATGGTGTAGATGAGCACTAAGAAGGGTTTTTGGAAAATTCGAGCTCCAAAGAGGGGAAAAGTAGTACCAAAGTTTGTTTGAAAAATCCGCATTTTTCAACCGATCGACTTAAAACTTAGTTTCTAAAATCAATTAAAGAATACAAAGAAACTGCATACTCGGTTTTTTAAATTTTTTGTTGGAGCTTGAATTATTGGGGTTTTCTTGGAGCACAAAAGCAAACCGCGTCAACAGCCCACAGCCCACACGGTAAAAGCTAGGATGCTGAAATTTGGGCTCAAGTATCCTATCATGGTGTAGATGAGCACTAAGAAGGGATTTTGGAAAATTCGAGCTCCAAAGAGGGGAAAAGTAGTACCAAAGTTTGTTTGAAAAATCCGCATTTTTCAACCGATCGACTTAAAACTTAGTTTCTAAAATCAATTAAAGAATACAAAGAAACTGCATACTCGGTTTTTTAAATTTTTTGTTGGAGCTTGAATTATTGGGGTTTTCTTGGAGCACAAAAGCAAACCGCGTCAACAGCCCACAGCCCACACGGTAAAAGCTAGGATGCTGAAATTTGGGCTCAAGTATCCTATCATGGTGTAGATGAGCACTAAGAAGGGATTTTGGAAAATTCGAGCTCCAAAGGGGGGAAAAGTAGCTCCCAAGTTTGTTTGAAAAATCCGCATTTTTCAACCGATCGACTTAAAACTTAGTTTCTAAAATCAATTAAAGAATACAAAGAAAACTGCATACTCGGTTTTTTAAATTTTTTGTTGGAGCTTGAATTATTGGGGTTTTCTTGGAGCACAAAAGCAAACCGCGTCAACAGCCCACAGCCCACACGGTAAAAGCTAGGATGCTGAAATTTGGGCTCAAGTATCCTATCATGGTGTAGATGAGCACTAAGAAGGGATTTTGGAAAATTCGAGTTCCAAAGGGGGGAAAAGTAGCTCCAAAGTTTGTTTGAAAAATCCGCATTTTTCAACCGATCGACTTAAAACTTAGTTTCTAAAATCAATTAAAGAATACAAAGAAAACTGCATACTCGGTTTTTTAAATTTTTTGTTGGAGCTTGAATTATTGGGGTTTTCTTGGGGCACAAAGCAAACCGCTTCAACAGCCCACAGCCCACACGGTAAAAGCTAGGATGCTGAAATTTGGGCTCAAGTATCCTATCATGGTGTAGATGAGCACTAAGAAGGGATTTTGGAAAATTCGAGCTCCAAAGGGGGGAAAAGTAGTACCAAAGTTTGTTTGAAAAATCCGCATTTTTCAACCGATCGACTTAAAACTTAGTTTCTAAAATCAATTAAAGAATACAAAGAAAACTGCATACTCGGTTTTTTAAATTTTTTGTTGGAGCTTGAATTATTGGGGTTTTCTTGGAGCACAAAAGCAAACCGCGTCAACAGCCCACACGGTAAAAGCTAGGATGCTGAAATTTGGGCTCAAGTATCCTATCATGGTGTAGATGAGCACTAAGAAGGGATTTTGGAAAATTCGAGCTCCAAAGGGGGGAAAAGTAGCTCCCAAGTTTGTTTGAAAAATCCGCATTTTTCAACCGATCGACTTAAAACTTAGTTTCTAAAATCAATTAAAGAATACAAAGAAAACTGCACAAAAGCAAACCGCGTCAACAGCCCACAGCCCACACGGTAAAAGCTAGGATGCTGAAATTTGGGCTCAAGTATCCTATCATGGTGTAGATGAGCACTAAGAAGGGATTTTGGAAAATTCGAGTTCCAAAGGGGGGAAAAGTAGCTCCAAAGTTTGTTTGAAAAATCCGCATTTTTCAACCGATCGACTTAAAACTTAGTTTCTAAAATCAATTAAAGAATACAAAGAAAACTGCATACTCGGTTTTTTAAATTTTTTGTTGGAGCTTGAATTATTGGGGTTTTCTTGGGGCACAAAAGCAAACCGCTTCAACAGCCCACAGCCCACACGGTAAAAGCTAGGATGCTGAAATTTGGGCTCAAGTATCCTATCATGGTGTAGATGAGCACTAAGAAGGGATTTTGGAAAATTCGAGCTCCAAAGAGGGGAAAAGTAGTACCAAAGTTTGTTTGAAAAATCCGCATTTTTCAACCGATCGACTTAAAACTTAGTTTCTAAAATCAATTAAAGAATACAAGAAACTGCATACTCGGTTTTTTAAATTTTTTGTTGGAGCTTGAATTATTGGGGTTTTCTTGGAGCACAAAAGCAAACCGCGTCAACAGCCCACAGCCCACACGGTAAAAGCTAGGATGCTGAAATTTGGGCTCAAGTATCCTATCATGGTGTAGATGAGCACTAAGAAGGGATTTTGGAAAATTCGAGCTCCAAAGAGGGGAAAAGTAGTACCAAAGTTTGTTTGAAAAATCCGCATTTTTCAACCGATCGACTTAAAACTTAGTTTCTAAAATCAATTAAAGAATACAAAGAAACTGCATACTCGGTTTTTTAAATTTTTTGTTGGAGCTTGAATTATTGGGGTTTTCTTGGAGCACAAAAGCAAACCGCGTCAACAGCCCACAGCCCACACGGTAAAAGCTAGGATGCTGAAATTTGGGCTCAAGTATCCTATCATGGTGTAGATGAGCACTAAGAAGGGATTTTGGAAAATTCGAGCTCCAAAGGGGGGAAAAGTAGCTCCCAAGTTTGTTTGAAAAATCCGCATTTTTCAACCGATCGACTTAAAACTTAGTTTCTAAAATCAATTAAAGAATACAAAGAAAACTGCATACTCGGTTTTTAAATTTTTTGTTGGAGCTTGAATTATTGGGGTTTTCTTGGAGCACAAAAGCAAACCGCGTCAACAGCCCACAGCCCACACGGTAAAAGCTAGGATGCTGAAATTTGGGCTCAAGTATCCTATCATGGTGTAGATGAGCACTAAGAAGGGATTTTGGAAAATTCGAGTTCCAAAGGGGGGAAAAGTAGCTCCAAAGTTTGTTTGAAAAATCCGCATTTTTCAACCGATCGACTTAAAACTTAGTTTCTAAAATCAATTAAAGAATACAAAGAAAACTGCATACTCGGTTTTTTAAATTTTTTGTTGGAGCTTGAATTATTGGGGTTTTCTTGGGGCACAAAAGCAAACCGCTTCAACAGCCCACAGCCCACACGGTAAAAGCTAGGATGCTGAAATTTGGGCTCAAGTATCCTATCATGGTGTAGATGAGCACTAAGAAGGGATTTTGGAAAATTCGAGCTCCAAAGAGGGGAAAAGTAGTACCAAAGTTTGTTTGAAAAATCCGATTTTTCAAACCGATCGACTTAAAACTTAGTTTCTAAAATCAATTAAAGAATACAAAGAAACTGCATACTCGGTTTTTTAAATTTTTTGTTGGAGCTTGAATTATTGGGGTTTTCTTGGAGCACAAAAGCAAACCGCGTCAACAGCCCACAGCCCACACGGTAAAAGCTAGGATGCTGAAATTTGGGCTCAAGTATCCTATCATGGTGTAGATGAGCACTAAGAAGGGATTTTGGAAAATTCGAGCTCCAAAGGGGGGAAAAGTAGCTCCCAAGTTTGTTTGAAAAATCCGCATTTTTCAACCGATCGACTTAAAACTTAGTTTCTAAAATCAATTAAAGAATACAAAGAAAACTGCATACTCGGTTTTTTAAATTTTTTGTTGGAGCTTGAATTATTGGGGTTTTCTTGGAGCACAAAAGCAAACCGCGTCAACAGCCCACAGCCCACACGGTAAAAGCTAGGATGCTGAAATTTGGGCTCAAGTATCCTATCATGGTGTAGATGAGCACTAAGAAGGGATTTTGGAAAATTCGAGCTCCAAAGGGGGGAAAAGTAGCTCCCAAGTTTGTTTGAAAAATCCGCATTTTTCAACCGATCGACTTAAAACTTAGTTTCTAAAATCAATTAAAGAATACAAAGAAAACTGCATACTCGGTTTTTAAATTTTTTGTTGGAGCTTGAATTATTGGGGTTTTCTTGGGGCACAAAAGCAAACCGCTTCAACAGCCCACAGCCCACACGGTAAAAGCTAGGATGCTGAAATTTGGGCTCAAGTATCCTATCATGGTGTAGATGAGCACTAAGAAGGGATTTTGGAAAATTCGAGCTCCAAAGAGGGGAAAAGTAGTACCAAAGTTTGTTTGAAAAATCCGCATTTTTCAACCGATCGACTTAAAACTTAGTTTCTAAAATCAATTAAAGAATACAAAGAAACTGCATACTCGGTTTTTTAAATTTTTTGTTGGAGCTTGAATTATTGGGGTTTTCTTGGAGCACAAAAGCAAACCGCGTCAACAGCCCACAGCCCACACGGTAAAAGCTAGGATGCTGAAATTTGGGCTCAAGTATCCTATCATGGTGTAGATGAGCACTAAGAAGGGATTTTGGAAAATTCGAGCTCCAAAGGGGGGAAAAGTAGTACCAAAGTTTGTTTGAAAATCCGCATTTTTCAACCGATCGACTTAAAACTTAGTTTCTAAAATCAATTAAAGAATACAAAGAAAACTGCATACTCGGTTTTTTAAATTTTTTGTTGGAGCTTGAATTATTGGGGTTTTCTTGGAGCACAAAAGCAAACCGCGTCAAACAGCCCACACGGTAAAAGCTAGGATGCTGAAATTTGGGCTCAAGTATCCTATCATGGTGTAGATGAGCACTAAGAAGGGATTTTGGAAAATTCGAGCTCCAAAGGGGGGAAAAGTAGCTCCCAAGTTTGTTTGAAAAATCCGCATTTTTCAACCGATCGACTTAAAACTTAGTTTCTAAAATCAATTAAAGAATACAAAGAAAACTGCATACTCGGTTTTTTAAATTTTTTGTTGGAGCTTGAATTATTGGGGTTTTCTTGGAGCACAAAAGCAAACCGCGTCAACAGCCCACAGCCCACACGGTAAAAGCTAGGATGCTGAAATTTCGGCTCAAGTATCCTATCATGGTGTAGATGAGCACTAAGAAGGGATTTTGGAAAATTCGAGTTCCAAAGGGGGGAAAAGTAGCTCCAAAGTTTGTTTGAAAAATCCGAATTTTTCAACCGATCGACTTAAAACTTAGTTTCTAAAATCAATTAAAGAATACAAAGAAAACTGCATACTCGGTTTTTTAAATTTTTTGTTGGAGCTTGAATTATTGGGGTTTTCTTGGGGCACAAAAGCAAACCGCGTCAACAGCCCACAGCCCACACGGTAAAAGCTAGGATGCTGAAATTTGGGCTCAAGTATCCTATCATGGTGTAGATGAGCACTAAGAAGGGATTTTGGAAAATTCGAGCTCCAAAGAGGGGAAAAGTAGCTCCCAAGTTTGTTTGAAAAATCCGCATTTTTCAACCGATCGACTTAAAACTTAGTTTCTAAAATCAATTAAAGAATACAAAGAAACTGCATACTCGGTTTTTAAATTTTTTGTTGGAGCTTGAATTATTGGGGTTTTCTTGGAGCACAAAAGCAAACCGCGTCAACAGCCCACAGCCCACACGGTAAAAGCTAGGATGCTGAAATTTGGGCTCAAGTATCCTATCATGGTGTAGATGAGCACTAAGAAGGGATTTTGGAAAATTCGAGCTCCAAAGAGGGGAAAAGTAGTACCAAAGTTTGTTTGAAAAATCCGCATTTTTCAACCGATCGACTTAAAACTTAGTTTCTAAAATCAATTAAAGAATACAAAGAAACTGCATACTCGGTTTTTTAAATTTTTTGTTGGAGCTTGAATTATTGGGGTTTTCTTGGAGCACAAAAGCAAACCGCGTCAACAGCCCACAGCCCACACGGTAAAAGCTAGGATGCTGAAATTTGGGCTCAAGTATCCTATCATGGTGTAGATGAGCACTAAGAAGGGATTTTGGAAAATTCGAGCTCCAAAGGGGGGAAAAGTAGCTCCCAAGTTTGTTTGAAAAATCCGCATTTTTCAACCGATCGACTTAAAACTTAGTTTCTAAAATCAATTAAAGAATACAAAGAAAACTGCATACTCGGTTTTTTAAATTTTTTGTTGGAGCTTGAATTATGTGGGGTTTCTTGGAGCACAAAAGCAAACCGCGTCAACAGCCCACAGCCCACACGGTAAAAGCTAGGATGCTGAAATTTGGGCTCAAGTATCCTATCATGGTGTAGATGAGCACTAAGAAGGGATTTTGGAAAATTCGACTTCCAAAGGGGGGAAAAGTAGCTCCAAAGTTTGTTTGAAAAATCCGCATTTTTCAACCGATCGACTTAAAACTTAGTTTCTAAAATCAATTAAAGAATACAAAGAAAACTGCATACTCGGTTTTTTAAATTTTTTGTTGGAGCTTGAATTATTGGGGTTTTCTTGGGGCACAAAAGCAACCGCGTCAACAGCCCACAGCCCCACACGGTAAAAGCTAGGATGCTGAAATTTGGGCTCAAGTATCTATCATGGTGTAGATGAGCACTAAGAAGGGATTTTGGAAAATTCGAGCTCCAAAGAGGGGAAAAGTAGTACCAAAGTTTGTTTGAAAAATCCGCATTTTTCAACCGATCGACTTAAAACTTAGGTTTCTAAAATCAATTAAAGAATACAAAGAAACTGCATACTCGGTTTTTTAAATTTTTTGTTGGAGCTTGAATTATTGGGGGTTTTCTTGGAGCACAAAAGCAAACCGCGTCAACAGCCCACAGCCCACACGGTAAAAGCTAGGATGCTGAAATTTGGCTCAAGTATCCTATCATGGTGTAGATGAGCACTAAGAAGGGATTTGGAAAATTCGAGCTCCAAAGGGGGGAAAAGTAGGCTCCCAAGTTTGTTTGAAAAATCCGCATTTTTCAACCGATCGACTTAAAACCTAGTTCTAAAATCAATTAAAGAATACAAAGAAAACTGCATACTCGGTTTTTTAAATTTTTTGTTGGAGCTTGAATTATGGTGGTTTTTCTTGGAGCACAAAAGCAAACCGCGTCAACAGCCCACAGGGTAAAAGCTAGGATGCTGGAAATTTGGGCTCAAGTATCCTATCATGGTGTAGATGAGGCACTAAGAAGGGATTTTGGAAAATTCGAGCTCCAAAGGGGGGAAAAGTAGCTCCAAAGTTTGTTTGAAAAATCCGCATTTTTCAACCGATCGACTTAAAACTTAGTTTCTAAAATCAATTAAAGAATACAAAGAAAACTGCATACTCGGTTTTTTAAATTTTTTGTTGCAGCTTGAATTATTGGGGTTTTCTTGGGGCACAAAAGCAAACCAGCGTCAACAGCCCACAGCCCACACGGTAAAAGCTAGGATGCTGAAAATTTGGGCTCAAGTATCCTATCATGGTGTAGATGAGCACTAAGAAGGGATTTTGGAAAATTCGAGCTCCAAAGGGGGGAAAAGTAGCTCCAAGTTTGTTTGAAAAATCCGCATTTTCAACCGATCGACTTAAAACTTAGTTTCTAAAATCAATTAAAGAATACAAAGAAAACTGCATACTCGGTTTTTAAATTTTTTGTTGGAGCTTGAATTATTGGGGTTTCTTGGGGCACAAAAGCAAACCGCGTCAACAGCCCACAGCCCACACGGTAAAAGCTAGGATGCTGAAATTTGGGCTCAAGTATCCTATCATGGTGTAGATGAGCACTAAGAAGGGATTTTGGAAAATTCGAGCTCCAAAGGGGGAAAAGTAGCTCCAAAGTTTGTTTGAAAAATCCGCATTTTTCAACCGATCGACTTAAAACTTAGTTTCTAAAATCAATTAAAGAATACAAAGAAAACTGCATACTCGGTTTTTTAAATTTTTTGTTGGAGCTTGAATTATTGGGGTTTTCTTGGGGCACAAAAGCAAACCGCGTCAACAGCCCACAGCCCACACGGTAAAAGCTAGGATGCTGAAATTTGGGCTCAAGTATCCTATCATGGTGTAGATGAGCACTAAGAAGGGATTTTGGAAAATTCGAGCTCCAAAGGGGGGAAAAGTAGCTCCAAAGTTTGTTTGAAAAATCCGCATTTTTCAACCGATCGACTTAAAACTTAGTTTCTAAAATCAATTAAAGAATACAAAGAAAACTGCATACTCGGTTTTTTAAATTTTTTGTTGGAGCTTGAATTATTGGGTTTTCTTGGGGCACAAAAGCAAACCGCGTCAACAGCCCACACGGTAAAAGCTAGGATGCTGAAATTTGGGCTCAAGTATCCTATCATGGTGTAGATGAGCACTAAGAAGGGATTTTGGAAAATTCGAGCTCCAAAGGGGGGAAAAGTAGCTCCAAAGTTTGTTTGAAAAATCCGCATTTTTCAACCGATCGACTTAAAACTTAGTTTCTAAAATCAATTAAAGAATACAAAGAAAACTGCATACTCGGTTTTTTAAATTTTTTGTTGGAGCTTGAATTATTGGGGTTTTCTTGGAGCACAAAAGCAAACCGCGGTCAACAGCCCACACGGTAAAAGCTAGGATGCTGAAATTTGGGCTCAAGTATCCTATCATGGTGTAGATGAGCACTAAGAAGGGATTTTGGAAAATTCGAGCTCCAAAGGGGGGAAAAGTAGCTCCCAAGTTTGGTTTGAAAAATCCGCATTTTCAAACCGATCGACTTAAAACTTAGTTTCTAAAATCAATTAAAGAATACAAGAGAAAACTGCATACTCGGTTTTTTAAATTTTTTGTTGGAGCTTGAATTATTGGGGTTTTCTTGGAGCACAAAAAGCAAACCGCGTCAACAGCCCACAGCCCACACGGTAAAGCTAGGATGCTGAAAGTTGGGCTCAAGTATCCTATCATGGTGTAGATGAGCACTAAGAAGGGATTTTGGAAAATTCGAGCTCCAAAGGGGGGAAAAGTAGCTCCAAAGTTTGTTTGAAAAATCCGCATTTTTCAACCGATCGACTTAAAACTTAGTTTCTAAAATCAATTAAAGAATACAAAGAAAATGCATACTCGGTTTTTAAATTTTTTGTTGGAGCTTGAATTATGGGGGTTTCTTGGGGCACAAAAGCAAACCGCGTCAACAGCCCACAGCCCACACGGTAAAGCTAGGATGCTGAAATTTGGGCTCAAGTATCCTATCATGGTGTAGATGAGCACTAAGAAGGGATTTTGGAAAATTCGAGCTCAAAGAGGGGAAAAGTAGCTCCCAAGTTTTTTTGAAAAATCCGCATTTTCAACCGATCGACTTAAAACTTAGTTTCTAAAATCAATTAAAGAATACAAAGAAAACTGCATACTCGGTTTTTAAATTTTTTGTTGGAGCTTGAATTATTGGGGTTTTCTTGGAGCACAAAAGCAAACCGCGTCAACAGCCCACAGCCCACACGGTAAAAGCTAGGATGCTGAAATTTGGGCTCAAGTATCCTATCATGGTGTAGATGAGCACTAAGAAGGGATTTTGGAAAATTCGAGCTCCAAAGGGGGAAAAGTAGCTCCAAGTTTGTTTGAAAAATCCGCATTTTTCAACCGATCGACTTAAAACTTAGTTTCTAAAATCAATTAAAGAATACAAAGAAAACTGCATACTCGGTTTTTTAAATTTTTTGTTGGAGCTTGAATTATTGGGGTTTTCTTGGGGCACAAAAGCAAACCGCGTCAACAGCCCACAGCCCACACGGTAAAAGCTAGGATGCTGAAATTTGGGCTCAAGTATCCTATCATGGTGTAGATGAGCACTAAGAAGGGATTTTGGAAAATTCGAGCTCCAAAGGGGGGAAAGTAGCTCCAAAGTTTGTTTGAAAATCCGCATTTTCCAACCGATCGACTTAAAACTTAGTTTCTAAAATCAATTAAAGAATACAAAGAAAACTGCATACTCGGTTTTTAAATTTTTTGTTGGAGCTTGAATTATTGGGGTTTTCTTGGGGCAAAAA